>NC_139651.1:13892318-13899818 GCF_964638095.1 Poromitra crassiceps | reverse complement strand
GGTGCTGTGTGTCACCTGTATGGGTGCTGTGTGTCACCTGTATGGGTGATGTGTGTCACCTGTATGGGTGCTGTGTGTCACCTGTATGGATGCTGTGTGTCACCTGTATGGGTGCTGTGTGTCACCTGTATGGGTGCTGTGTGTCACCTGTATGGGTGATGTGTGTCACCTGTATGGGTGCTGTGTGTCACGTGTATGGGTGCTGTGTGTCACCTGTATGGGTGCTGTGTGTCACCTGTATGGGTGCTGTGTGTCACCTGTATGGGTGCTGTGTGTCACCTGTATGGGTGCTGTGTGTCACCTGTATGGGTGCTGTGTGTCACCTGTATGGGTGCTGTGTGTCACCTGTATGGGTGCTGTGTGTCACCTGTCTGGGTGCTGTGTGTCACCTGTATGGGTGCTGTGTGTCACCTGTATGGGTGCTGTGTGTCACCTGTATGGGTGCTGTGTGTCACCTGTATGGGTGCTGTGTGTCACCTGTATGGATGCTGTGTGTCACCTGTATGGGTGCTGTGTGTCACCTGTATGGATGCTGTGTGTCACCTGTATGGGTGCTGTGTGTCACCTGTATGGATGCTGTGTGTCACCTGTATGGCTGCTGTGTGTCACCTGTATGGGTGCTGTGTGTCACCTGTATGGATGCTGTGTGTCACCTGTATGGCTGCTGTGTGTCACCTGTATGGGTGCTGTGTGTCACCTGTATGGGTGCTGTGTGTCACCTGTCTGGGTGCTGTGTGTCACCTGTATGGGTGCTGTGTGTCACCTGTATGGGTGCTGTGTGTCACCTGTATGGGTGCTGTGTGTCACCTGTATGGGTGCTGTGTGTCACCTGTATGGGTGCTGTGTGTCACGTGTATGGGTGCTGTGTGTCACCTGTCTGGGTGCTGTGTGTCACGTGTATGGGTGCTGTGTGTCACCTGTATGGGTGCTGTGCGTCACCTGTATGGGTGCTGTGCGTCACCTGTATGGGTGCTGTGTGTCACCTGTATGGGTGCTGTGTGTCACCTGTCTGGGTGCTGTGTGTCACGTGTATGGGTGCTGTGTGTCACCTGTATGGGTGCTGTGTGCCACCTGTATGGGTGCTGTGCGTCACCTGTATGGGTGCTGTGTGTCACCTGTATGGGTGCTGTGTGTCACCTGTCTGGGTGCTGTGTGTCACGTGTATGGGTGCTGTGTGTCACCTGTATGGGTGCTGTGTGTCACCTGTATGGGTGCTGTGTGTCACCTGTATGGGTGCTGTGTGTCACCTGTATGGGTGCTGTGCTGTGTGTCACCTGTATGGGTGCTGTGTGTCACCTGTATGGGTGCTGTGCTGTGTGTCACCTGTATGGGTGCTGTGCTGTGTGTCACCTGTATGGGTGCTGTGCTGTGTGTTACCTGTATGGGTGCTGTGTGTCACCTGTATGGGTGCTGTGCTGTGTGTCACCTGTATGGGTGCTGTGTGTCACCTGTATGGGTAGCAGTCTGTAGAGAACACTGAGGAAGACCTCTTGGTAGATGTTCATTCGCTGAAGGAGGTTAATGGTCCTCTTGGATTCTGTCAAGTTGTCATGGATCAACTCAGAGAGTCCTGGGAACACACACACACACACACACACACACACACACACACACAAGCACACGCACACAAGCACACGCACCTTAGTGATATGATTTGATTCATAATTGGCTACGTGACAACAGAGAACAGCTGTGAATGCTTCTCAAAACAAAGTTCGCTTATACAATGCGGTGATATTTAAAGAACGATATTAGTGTATTTGACAGGGCTGTCAAGTTGATTTGAGTTAAGTTGTTAAGGACCAGGGCCCAGTTGCACAAAGCACCTTAGGTTAAGGCCCAATCCCAATTCTTTTCTTAACCCTCAATCTTAACCCTCAAGCTCAACCCTCAATCTTAGTAGCCATCAAAACTAAGTGTTAAGGGCTATCTTGCGACTTTAAAATGGGACAGCCCTTAAAGGCAGATACGTCTTCAGACTGTGGGGGGCAGCAGTATGCCAAAGCTTCGTCCAGTCTGTCAATTCAAAAGGAGAGGAAAAAAAGCATCCATACAAATATTTCCTTGATAATATAGATGTAGAAATTACGATAACCATTGTATTAGCTTAGTTTAATGTAATTTTATGGATTTCCGTTTTGGAATCCTAACAACAATTGTTGTTGCTAACTATCGATAGTCAGTAGCCGACTAGCCGTGCTGGTCAAGCCATATTATTATTATTATATTATAACATTGTTAACGTTGTTACGAAATGCCATAATTCTCGGTGGTAATGTCGTTGTTGAGTTGTTTTTATCAAGATACAGCCTACGTGTAATGCAACGCACCACAAAACAAGTGGGGCTAGAATGACCGCGGGCTGGCTTGACTGCAGTTAAACACTGCAGTCAAGCCAGCCCTCACGTCGGAAAGCACGGTCATTCTAGCACCCACACGTTAGCAACAACATTGTTGTTAGGATTCCAAAACGGAAATCCATAAAATGACATTAAACTAAGCTAATACAATGGTTATCGTAATTTTTACATCGCTATTAACAAGGAAATACTTAACTTTGTCGGGCTACTTTTTTCCTCCGTTCGCCGCCATCTTCCATCTGAATGGATCTAGCTGATGACACGCAAGGGATTCTGGGATCGCACTCACCGCCAAGGGTGGTACTGGAAAATCTTAAAACTGAGGGCCGTATCACGCTCAAACTCTACCCTTAACTTAACAAAGTGAGAATCGGGACAGCACTAGCACTTCGCGGGAGTGCGCATTTTTGAGTCTGAGGGTTAAGATTGAGGGTTAAGATAGTAATTGGGATTGGGCCTAAGATTTGTCCATAAAATAGAATCGGCTGCACAAGACACCCTTAAATCTTCTCCATAAGGTTAAACATTTTAAGGACAAGATTTAAGGGTGTTTTGTGCAGCCGATTCTATTTTATGGACACCTTAACTCTCGACTCTAAGGGAAATCTTAACCTAAGGTGCTTTGTGCAACTGGGCCCAGGAGTTAAGGACCAGTGATGTCATTTTGTGCATGAATGACATCACTGGTCCACAACTTAACTCAAATCAACTCTCAATAACTGTCAAACTAAATGAATGTCTGCAAAACTGTTGGCAGTTTTCGGATGTGTGAGATCATGAGCAAAATAAATCATCATTGTTTTTCGGTGGAGTTCCCGTCTAATGTGTTTCAAAACAAGTGGGACAGAAGAGAGGGTGGACAGACAGAGGGGACAGATAGAGGGGACAGACAGAGAGGACAGACAGAGAGGACAGACAGAGAGGACAGACAGAGAGGACAGACAGAGGGGACAGATAGAGTGGACAGACAGAGAGGACAGACAGAGGGGACAGAAGGGGTGTCAAAAATAATCGATTATAAGATGCATCGCGATGCGGACGTGCACGATTCTGCATCGATTCACTAATGTCAAAAAAAGAAAGTGAGAAAAAATAAATTGTGTATTGGGGAAAAAAGTGATGCATCGATTGAAGATGCATCGAGATGCATCGATAATCGTAATCGAATCGAATCGTAGCCCTCTGAATCGTAATCGAATCGAATCATGAGGCCAGTGAAGATTCACAGGCCTAGTGGACAGACAGAGAGGACAGATAGAGTGGACAGACAGAGAGGACAGACAGAGAGGACAGATCGAGTGGACAGACAGAGGGGACAGACAGTGAGGACAGATAGAGTGGACAGACAGAGGGGACAGATAGAGTGGACAGACAGAGGGGACAGACAGAGGGGACAGATCGAGTGGACAGACAGAGGGGACAGATCGAGTGGACAGACAGAGGGGACAGATAGCGTGGACAGACAGAGGGGACAGATAGCGTGGACAGACAGACAGGACAGACAGAGGGGACAGATAGCGTGGACAGATAGAGTGGACAGACAGAGAGGACAGACAGAGGCGACAGATAGAGTGGACAGATAGAGTGGACAGAGGGGACAGACAGAGTGGACAGACAGAGAGGACAGACAGAGGCGACAGATAGAGTGGACAGACAGAGAGGACAGACAGAGAGGACAGATAGAGTGGACAGAAGGGACAGACAGAGAGGACAGCCAGTCTGCACTGACTGCTACCCCCTCTCAGCAAATTGCCTCAGTGGAAAATTAGAGTGGTTTTCAACGACCAGGGTTTTTGACATGATGACAGGAACACAAATAATGAGTCATTTCCCACAGGCCAGACTGTGCCAGTGTGATTGTGATGAAGTGTCTGGGGACAAACACACATGTTGTTTTGTCCCTGTAGAGTGTGTGTGGGCAGTGACAGCCAGCAGGCCATTTACAGCTTACATGTCCCAAATGGTCTCTTCCTGTTACTGGACAGGAACCACACGTGAAGATGAAGATTTATGTTTAGATACAAGACTTGCTTTTATCACTACTGCAGTTTCACAAAATAACAAGAGGGGGGGAATCATCAAATGCACCTGAATAGTTATATCATGGGGTTCCCAAACTTTTTTTTTTTGCTTGTGACATTGACATCATAAAATTCTAGGGACCCCAGAACGCCGCCGCCCTATAGCTTGTTTACAACCATGTGATTGGGATGATGTGGAAAAGAGCGCTGGAGGACGGACCTCCAGAAGAAAACACGTGTGTGGGAACGCCCACAAAATGTTAAACGGCTGGCGCGCGAGTGGGGTAAATACGCCGGTATATCTCAATGGGCTGACTCACTAAAGGAAGGTGCTGCGGCTCTAAACTACAGGTTTGGGGGTTCTAGAGCAGCACACAAGACGTCTGTTCAGATGTGCGTTTACTGCGGTGGTTAAATCCCCGATCGTGTCTGCCTGGGCCGGGCTAGCAGCTAAATTCTAACTTTGCTGAATGGATCGAACGGGGGAATTTACCCCACCCTGACCACACCCCCAGCCAGGCTGAGCCAGCTAACCCAGCGTCTATGACGAGACATCGCCTCAACCTATGCTACAGGTATCACCAGAAGATTGCAAAACATAGAATATGCTATTTTTGCTGTTTTTTTTTTTGTTTCTTTTTACATTTTGGTCTGAGTGAAATGTTCACCGGTCTCTCCTGTTTCTAAATATAGCTGAATCGTTTGGTTTGACCAAGTAAAATTATTTTTATAAGCATTTTACGAAATGTCTATGGGACAATAAATGGCGGATGAAATCTCTTGGTGTGCATGCTGTGTGCAGGAAGTGACGTCGACTTATGCAATAAATGTGTCATGAATCTAATCGCATCATAACCATCATATCAGAGATGGACGACACTGTTTGACTGATATCCGATATTGAATTAAAGGCAATTATCAGCCTGTTAGGGGCTAAAACCAGTATTTCCCAAACTATGGGTCGGGACCCAAATGTGGTCGCAGACCCGTGGGGGGTGGCTCGCCAACAGCTCATCATGGCAACTCATTACCCCACAAACATGTATCTTTTGGGTCCCGAGAGGAAAACGTTTGGGAACCGCCGGGCTAAACGATATAGCATCATAATAACAACGCATACCTTCCTGTATGGACGGGGCCTGCAACATTTGCTTGTAGTAGGAGTAGTACAGTCCACACTCCGTGCGAAATGAGATCTCACGCTCCACTTCCTGAAATGAAAGAAAGAAAATATGGGAAGACAGTTATGTGAAACGCAGACATTCTGCTCCGATAATATGGAAAACAGATATCCTGGAAAGACATGACATAAACACAGGGACCAAAGCAGATGCAGACATTGGTCATCCTCAACAGTAACACAGTGTGTGTGTGTGTGTGTGTGTGTGTGTGTGTGTGCACGCGTGTGTGTGTGTGTGTGTGTGTGTGTGTGTGTGCGTTCTCTTCCCATGATATTCTCGTTGGCCACGCGTGATTACTGTTCCACTGAGGGCTATAACAGCGAGCAATGAGTGAACGAGCAGCGGCAGACCGTCAAATAAATCCTTCATATGACGTTGTTTTTGTTCTCCTTCTTCTAAGAAATCTCATGAAGCTAATAATATAATATATATATATATAATACCCTGAGATGTATACAAACAAATGCATTGAATGTTGCACGAAAGAGCAAATCCACCCTGAAGCAACATCCAAACGCCAACTACATCAAATATTGACGTTTTGCACAATCCATGTGCAACTAAATAAAGCCTTTACAGATCCTTTCTGGAGCTCCTCCCTCGCAGCTACAGCTCAACCTTCATGAGTCGACTAAAGTAGATTAATGGATGAAATCATAAAGCGATCAGATAAATAAAGTCTGTCCTAAAGTGAGGAGAGCTAAAGGATGATGGCCTTGGTGGGAGGAAGTCTGAGAACACTTCATTTGACAATGAGTGAGAGTGACAGTGTCGGTGTGTGAGGCTGAGCACAGTCTGTACAATCCAATCCAAGCTACTCTAACTATTAAGCAGATAGCAGCAGGCTTTTAAAAGGAATATTGATGGTATGAAAACGGCTGAAAACAGAGTCGGTTTTGCCCAGCCGACCGTAAAAGCTGCTGTTACCTTGAGTGAGGCATTTAATCCGTCATTTAGACAATGCTTAAACTAGAAGTACCGCATCGCGCTCGTAGCACAAAGACGAGCACAAGTACCTTGAAGGCCACAGCGCAGTGGTGTGGCCATTCAGCGCTATGGCACTTTAGGTAGGGCTGCCACGATTATCGCATTACCGCGGTCATACAAAAAGTCAGCGCATAATCGCTTGTATTATATATATATATATATATATATATATATATATAATATATACATATATATATATATATACACACAGATCCTTTCTAAAAAATTAGAATATCATGGAAATACCATGGATGACCCTGGGCTTCAGCGGATTGTCAAGCAAAGACAATAAAAAAAATTGTCAGAGATTCAGAGGGAGTGGACTGAGGCTGTCAGTCATAACTGAGAAGTAACTGCTGATTTTCTTCAAACTATTCTAATTTCTTGAAATACTGTTTTGGGGGTTTTCTGGAGCTGTAGGCCAAAATTATGAAAAATGAAACAAATAAAGGCTAGAAATATTTCACTTTGTGTGTAATGAATCTATAATCTATGAAAGTTTCACTTTTTGAAAGGAATTATGGGAAAAAACTAACTTTCCATCATATAATTTTTTTTTGGAAAGGATCTGTGTATATATATATATATATGTAGACACACACACACATATATGTATATATATACATATATATATATATATATATGTAGACACACACACACATATATGTATATATATACATATATACACATATGTGTGTGTACATATATATACATATATATATATATGTATATATATATATATATATATACAGTATATGTGTGTGTGTGTGTGTGTGTGTGTGTGTGTGTGTGTATAGTATACATAGTATAGTAGTCAGTTGACAGGTGAGAGCGTATAGCATCATCAGAACCTGCAACTCAGACATCAGCCTGTGAACTATGAAAAAGCTGCATGTGTCCTGCCTAGTTTCATAAAAGACACCAACAACATCACGTCACCAAACTACTCGT
>NC_139651.1:13842318-13884818 GCF_964638095.1 Poromitra crassiceps | reverse complement strand
TCAGTGCTCCATTAATGCCACGTCAAGCAGCTATAAAAGTGTTTAACAACCTGAGCTGAAATAGAGGGTAGGTGAAGCCCCGCCCCCTAGCAGAGAGATTTTCAAATGACATCACATCTGGCAGTGCCCGATGTTCTGCTGCTGCCGAACAAGACGGGAAACAGGACAGAGGATCCTGTAACAACCGGTTGCTTTGGTGCGTTAGGACTTAACGAGGCCCGTATAACAGGCCTGTATGGAAAAACAATCAGGCCCGTTTCAGGATGAAGTGTTTACGACGTGTTTGCAGAGCGTTCTAGAAGGAGAACTGGACAAGGGGATGCGGTAGCTTGGCGGTGAATGTTGCAGGAACAGATAACGAGCACGAAATGGCCACAAAAAAAGCGTCTAGATGGATTAGTCACTGTGTAACGAGCGACTTGGGAGAGATTTTTCCATCTGTAAATACCCACATCTGCAGTCTGGATGAACGGTACGAGCCGATGCCAGACCCTGAGATAACCTTCTGGAGAAAAAGTGTGTGAGACACATCATCCTGGACATCATCTCTTCTCCCTTCTCACCAAGAGCCCCATAAAAGAGTTTGGGTCGGTCCATGTGTTTTAAACATCTCCCAGAGAAGCAATGCTTGGTGTCGAATATGAAAAGTACAGCCAGAGGTCATGTTAGTAGTTTTTACAATCCTTTTAGACAGTTATATGTCCACACATGCTAAAACATTGTCAGTGGAGTATATATACATGTGGAGTATATATATATATATCCATATATATATCCAGGAACTCGCTCTCACAGGCTGTATGTTTTACCAAATTCACAAATTTCAAAACTGCAACTATTCGCACAACTTTAACAGTAGATATATTATACCTCAGGCCCTTTAGCTACTTCTGCTCTCACTCACAATGTCAAAATATAAACAGTGTGATGTATAGTTTTTGAGATATTAACATTTGTTTGGCATAGCTTTTCAGCTTTATTTCATACTAGTTTCTGCTGCAGTGGATTGAACGATTGATGTATTGATTGATTGATTTTATTATGGATATAAAAGACAACAAAATCCAAGTGATAAACATGTAAAAGTGTGAACACTTATTTCCAACATGGTCCCTGCTCTTATAAAAACAGGACATACAGTAACACGTAACATCATATAAACAATATAGAACTATCCAGAATAAAAAGAAGAGACTGTGAGTGAAAAATGATTGATTGAAAAACACCATCAACACAAGTGCTTTGTTGTTGTTGTGATGTCACGCTGATTCGTCCTATTCACCTTATTCCTGGACCTACGTTTCCCATGATTCTCAGTGGTTGCCGGTTGTCAACTTCCTGTTTACATTATTTTCACTAGCAAGGAGGTGCGCGCCGCTGTCAAAGAGTGGGAACGTTTGGGTTATTTGATCCGAAATGGCTAAAAATAGTAACGTTGTGTGGTTGCATAGCAGCAATATTTTACAAAAACGAGGTGAATGTCAATTCACTCATACTGTATGGGCTTATTTTAGCCGAAATGGCTAAAAATAGTATGTGGTCGCATAGTGGCCGCTTTTGTTTCGAAGGCTAAACGTCCAAACTGGAACTCTTATTATTTGGTCATTGAACGTAGCTTTAGCGGTCTCTCTCTTTCAAGATTCAAGATATTGTCACTCTGTTGTACAATTATACACGTGTGAAATTATTGTGCTGGGGGGCATCATTACAAGACATAGGTAGGTACAAAGTCACAACAATTATTATGATTATTTTCAGTCTCTTTCGCTATGAACGGTCCTGGGTGGAAACAGGCAACAGCAGCTGGAAACAGGGAGGGAGGGTGTCATCATGGAAGCGCCCACGGTCTCACCAGGAAAGTTGTGAATGGGAGAACTAGCTACCCTGAACTTAGGCTGATTCGTCCTATAGGAGAACTAGCTACCCTGAACTTGTTGACAGTGAATCCCACTCACCTTGATGTTGGAGAACCACAGGTCGTTCTCATGGAGCGTTGCCACGTAGATACAGCACAGCAGGCCAAGACCAACAGACACCGACCAGCCAACCGATGTCCAGATTATTGCCCGCCATGACCAATCACCTGCAGGGACATTAACTATTCAGTCAATTGTTGCTGCCAAGTGAAAATTCAATGACTTTGAAAATCTCCAACGTCATATGTTTGATTGATGGTTTCCATTTTCTTCCTAAAAATGAATACTTGTGTCAAGTCTTGAACCTAGCACCTGTGAACATTCAATAACACCTTTCAAAAACACCTCCACTTCCACATACATGATGTGGGTATCAACTGGAGACGAGTGGAGATAGTGTAGTGATGTCATGAGTGGAGATGTCCTCCACTCATGACATCACTACACTACCAGTACAATGAAATAATAACACACTTATTTGAAAACAACATGTTCTGCGCTTGTATTAGTGATGAAACACCAACGTTATTTAGGGATGCAGGGTCGTGTTCAGGGACACTTCGTTAACGTGGGTGCTTCCCAACCTGGGTCACCCTGGGGTGCCCCAAAGTGGTGTACTCCTGGAAGAAGGGGACTGGGGCAGTGGGTTGGAGGGATGGGCTCACTCACCATGCAGGATCTTGTCTGCATGATGATCCGTGCAGCAGGTGGACTTCTGGGGCTGAAAGTCGGGGCCGAGGGGCGTCTCTTTCCCTTTGCTGCCCTTCCTCTGACGCAGGGCCGTCATGATGCAACGCTGCAACCAGAGGAGGAGGGGGGGTATTACACTCATATCAGGCACATGACTAACCTGTGTGCACACAGAGCTACACACACACACACACACACACACACACACACATTCAAGCTAGCAATTACATTCATGCACAAATGGCCCACATCAACTCTCAATAACTGACAAACTAAATGAATGCCTGCAAAACTGTTTACAGTCTTCTGATATACTACTACTGATTTTGTAAGGATACAAAGCTGGTTGAAAATCGGCGGAGTGCTCCTTTAAGTTATTACTACTAAAAAACAATAATAATCTAATCAGATTTGATTATATGATAACAAGTAGGCTAGATATTGTGTTACATTTACAACCGGCCCTTTGAGGGCAACCATAATGCTGATGTCAGTGGCCTGGGATGAAATTGAGTTTGACACACAGCTCTGCCCTAGAGGGCGATTATATGGTCTGTGACAAGTAGGAAGTTGTGTTGTGTTGTTGACATAAACGAAGAGTGATGTTCTAACTGTTCAACAAGTTGTTGTCTCTGCATTTCCCTAGCACACAACTTCCACGACCACAGTACCATAATGTCCCTTTTTTGAGAGTGAAAACAGAAACACTCGGAGTAGCTAAGCCTTTACAGTTACAAAAAACATGACATTTTAAACCACGGTTATTAATAGTGTAATCGGTTGATTGCTGCATCCCTACACTGGTGAGCACTGATTCCTCACAACAAGAAAGCCCTGGGTTCGAACCCCAGTTCATCCCTTCTCTGTGGAATTTGCACCTACCCGTGTTCCGCCGGGTGCTCCCACTGTCACAGACATGTATGCCTGCCTGGGGTTAATATGGCAGAGCCTCTGAGCAAGGCAACATGATAGTGTGTCAACACACATCAAAGACATGTATGTTACAGTGTAACCGAGTGATGTGAGTACCGAGTGGTAGGTAGCCAGTTGGTTCACCTCACTCTCCAGTATATGAAGGCCCGGAACCAGCTCCGCCAAAGGGTTGTGGTTATTAGCGTGTGCGTTTTGTAAGCGGGAGATCGATGGATCGAATCCCGCCTCCACCCCTGGGCAAGCCCCCAACATGGGTTGCTGCCAGAACTGTCAACACAACGCAGGCTGCATAATGTAGTTAGGAATGGGGGACAGCCAGGTCAGTGCACCTGACCAAGGCACTGGCAAAAGAACGAGTTGCCCACTGCCCCTAGCTTCTAGGTAGGTACAGTACCTACTACCTAGTATAGTATAGTATATAGGTAAAGTACACAAATACAAGTAGGCTACACACACACACACACACACACACACACACACACACACACACACACACACACACACACCCACACAGAGCGTAGGCCTATGCACGAGCTGAGCTAACCCCCAAACAATAATCGGCACCATGCATTGTCTGTTTTCCGTCATTGTCTGCAGCATTTCATTCATTCATTCAGTCATTGAGTCACTGAGTGATGGACGGGCTCGGACAGACAGGCCTGCTTTGCTTTGCAGCGGGTTTTTCCTAGTCGCTTGGCTGGCGAGATGATGACACAAAGCCTGTGAGCCTCAGACCCAGTCAGTCCGGTACCGACAACACCGACCGAGACCACCGCCCGGGCGGTCATCCTGTCTGAGCCGACCGCCCGCCCGGTCCTCCATGGCAGCGAGCTGCGGGACGGATGCTACTACGCAGGCAGAACATCGCCGAGGGGTCTACAAGTCCAAATTCGTATTAACATGACAAGGAATGGGTCGTTTTAGTGACGGCGTAGGACGAACACCATAGAAGAGTATGATGGACTACTACGAGCCCCTGTGATAAATAATAACAACGTAAGTCTATCAAATGGCTTTTTGCGCGCGCCCGTTGTGAACGACATTGGTTATTGTCTCTGTCTTCACTGCAACAAGACGGTCTGAGCATATTCTGCGGTACATTTTAAAGCCTACCCTCCTCTACCGCGGCTGGTAGGATGGTCGGTCCTCCTCTCTCTCTCTCTCTCTTTCTCTCACACGCTTTCAGCTTTCCTTTCCTCTCCTCCTTTTCCTCCCGTTTGGCACCGTCTGTGATGCGTCAAGCGACACACAGCGTTAACCAGGGCAATACCGGGAACAAGAGATTCTGCCTTCAAAATAAAAGCACAAAGCGGAAATTGTAGTTAATTGTAGGCTCGGTCCTTCGCGCGGCCAACTTACTTTTGCCCAATTATATAGTAAGACACAGTTGTCGAGTGACATCACTTATCTTATGACATCAAGTGACACCACTGATGACATCACACCTGCCTAAGTGACATCACAGTTGAGCAAAACACCCTGTAAGAATTGATATGGGGAACATTTTTTTTTATTGTTTAGTCTTTAATAAAAATAGAAACAGGGAACCAGCAAGACAAAAAAAATCAGCATCAAAACAGATCCAAGTCCAACATCTCTAACAGCATGAGCTAAACAGCATAAAGATGTTACAATTCCTCACAACCAACAAGAAAACAAAACAAAAGTAGATGTTGATCTCTCCTACAGCTAAATCCATCCTTCTGCAGTCCTAAATACATATCTAGGTAGTGATGCTGTTGAGTTATGACATCATATACGTTATTGTTCTGCGAAATATGAGATATACATCTTAAAGGTTCATGACTTCGTAGCCGACGCGGATGCCTCTCATCAGGCAGCAGGCAAACACAATGCCCATCATCTGCAGCAAAGCAATGAGGAGAGCTGCGACTATAATCCACTGAACATTCTTCTTCAGTAACGCCTCCACAGCGTCCTGACAGCCGTCCTGGTACACTTTGCTGCCATCCTTCATGGCCCTGAGTCCACAGTTTGTAGTGACGTTCATACAGCAGGAGTCCGGCACAGAGATCCCATCGGTGCTGAACTCTTTCCAGTCAGAGGAACTGTTCACCCCGCAGCATTTCAAACCCTCCTGCAGTTCATCCACAGTCCTCCTGAATCCATCCGTGCCATCGTTGTAGTGCTTCATCACGTCAGTGACACGGTCCTGGAGAACAACTGTGAGTTTGTCTCTGAAGACGTATCCAGCAATGGCTGCTCCCATCTCAATGATGATCATCAGGGAGAGGAGGATAGAAAACGTGGTGATCATGCAGTAGTTCTCCGTCCAGGCACCACAGCAGCCAAAGAAGGCCACGAGGAAGATCACCACACCCACTATGATGAGGACAAGCGGAGCCGAGGAGGCTGATGCAGCGTGGATCATGAAGGTGCTGTGGATAGCCATCTGAAGCAATATTCCCACGATGATCAGCGCCAGGCCACATATCCAGAAGATGAAGTTGGAGAAGAAAAGCAGGAACTTGACACATTTCATTTCCCTCTCTACACCCATGGTTGATGAAGATCGATGTCCTTTTGAAGAAAACTCAGAGGTTCACAGGCTTATATCCCATTTATGACATCACTAATGACATCACAACTGCTCGAGTGACATCACTTATGACATCACAGTTGCTTGAGTGACATCACTAATGACATCACAGTTGATCGAGTGACATCACTTATGACATCACTAATGACATCACAGTTGATTTGATTTGATTTGATACTTTATTGTCCACCATGGTGGAAATTTTTCTTTGGCTTCTCTTCCCATCAAGATACATTGTGCACAGTCAGCACACCATAAAACATAAAGACATAGAACATAAAACACACATGTACAAGTTAAGACATAGATAGTGCAAATAAACATATGATTCCAAATGCTCGAGTGACATCACTAATGACATCACAGTTGCTCGTGTATGCACGAGATGACATCACAACTGCCCAAATGACAGTTGGGCAGTTGTGATGTCATCACCATCGTGCGCCATCGTGCATGACATCACTTATCTTATGACATCCCAGTTGCTCAAGTGACACCACTGATGACATCACACCTGCCCAAGTGACATCACAGTTGAGCAAAAACACCCTGTAAGAATTGATATGGGGAACATTTTTTTTTATTGTTTAGTCTTTAATAAAAATAGAAACAGGGAACCAGCAAGACAAAAAAAAACAGCATCAAAACAGATCCAAGTCCAACATCTCTAACAGCATGAGCTAAACAGCATAAAGATGTTACAATTCCTCACAACCAACAAGAAAACAAAACAAAAGTAGATGTTGATCTCTCCTACAGCTAAATCCATCCTTCTGCAGTCCTAAATACATATCTAGGTAGTGATGCTGTTGAGTTATGACATCATATACGTTATTGTTCTGCGAAATATGAGATATACATCTTAAAGGTTCATGACTTCGTAGCCGACGCGGATGCCTCTCATCAGGCAGCAGGCAAACACAATGCCCATCATCTGCAGGAAAGCAATGGGGAGAGCTGCGACTATAATCCACTGAACATTCTTCTTCAGTAACGCCTCCACAGCGTCCTGACAGCCGTCCTGGTACACTTTGCTGCCATCCGTCATGGCCCTGAGTCCACAGTTTGTAGTGACGTTCATACAGCAGGAGTCCGGCACAGAGATCCCATCGGTGCTGAACTCTTTCCAGTCAGAGGAACTGTTCACCCCGCAGCATTTCAAACCCTCCTGCAGTTCATCCACAGTCCTCCTGAATCCATCCGTGCCATCGTTGTAGTGCTTCATCACGTCAGTGACACGGTCCTGGAGAACAACTGTGAGTTTGTCTCTGAAGACGTATCCAGCAACGGCTGCTCCCATCTCAATGATGATCATCAGGGAGAGGAGGATAGAAAACGTGGTGATCATGCAGTAGTTCTCCTTCCAGGCACCACAGCAGCCAAAGAAGGCCACGAGGAAGATCACCACACCCACTGTGATGAGGACAAGCGGAGCCGAGGAGGCTGATGCAGCGTGGATCATGAAGGTGCTGTGGATAGCCATCTGAAGCAATATTCCTACGATGATCAGCGCCAGGCCACATATCCAGAAGATGAAGTTGAAGAAGAAAAGCAGGAACATGACACATTTCATTCCCCTCTCTACACCCATGGTTGATGAAGATCGATGTCCTTTTGAAGAAAACTCAGAAGTTCACAGTCTTATGTCCCATTCATGACATCACTAATGACATCACAACTGCTCGAGGGACATCACTTATGACATCACTAATGACATCACAGTTGCTCGAGTGACATCACTTGTTGTTTGCTGCCATCCCTTCAGGACCTGCCACCACTAGGGCGCTAAAGCAGTCCCGGAAAACCATGGCCAACTGAGGTCTGTCAAGACCAAAACCTCTCGCCACAAGAACAGCTTCTTCCCAACTGCCATCGGCCTCAGCAACAAGGCTCAAAAGCCCCCACTACTAAGACGTCTGCCCTCCAGAGCTCAACCGACTCAACAACAGGCCAGTCCCCCTCTGCCGATCTGGGGACAGCCGTAGACACACACATGCTTCCTCCGATACATGCCAACCGCTTCTATTCACCTGACAGCGGGGAGCTTCACCGGCAGGACATATAGCACATGGAAGGATCACGCTATTCCCACCAGTTCCCTTCCGCCCCGAACAGGCCAGAGGCGGCGCTAGTGCAAGCGACCAGGACACATACCCTCGGCTCATTCTGGCTTCCCACCCGCAGACACAGCCAATCGTGCCTGTATGGACGCAGGACGCCCGACCAAGCCGGAGGTAACACGGGGGGCGCGAGCCTGCGACCCCTCGTGTTGGTAGGCAAGGAATCTACCGCTACACTACCTGCATGGATGCCCTCTTGTCAGAAGAACATCGGAAATCGGGGATAAAAAAGCCCTTTACGTGAACGCAAACTATGCCGGATTTTCGCACGTCTCCTGAGAGAATAACAAACAGCCAGGACAAATGGGAGAAACGCTTGGGGCATTCAGATGGAAGAGAGAGAGAGAGAGAGAGAGAGAGAGAGAGAGAGAGTGTGTGTGTGTGTGTGTGTGTGTGTGCGTGCGTGCTTGCATGCAAGGGCCCGACTTGAAAGGCCTGAAGATTATCAAAGAGATTTATGAAAATAAATTGGCAGGACTCTCTATTGGAGAGAGAGGGATTATTGGAGAAGAAAAGCATGAATGTTTAATGGTGATCCTCCCCTGACTGTTTTTCTTTATGCTCTGCTTCGGTGGCCCGCTGTGTTTATCTCCACACACACACACACACACACACACACACACACACACACACACACACACACACACACACACACACACACACACACACACTCAAATCTTTCTCCAGCTCATGTCATCCCAGGCAGGGACGGAGTGAGAGAGGGCGAGCGAGCATTAAAGAACCCTGGTCTCTCTCCCAGTGCGCCCAGTTGGATTCCTTAAGCCCGACGCACGGCGAGGGGGATCCAAGCTCCTTCTTTCATTCTTAACTGGCTGGAAGACAAAACGAGGTTTGTGGAGCGAGGAGAGGAGGGAGAGGAGAGGGGAGGAGAGGAGGGAGAGGAGAGGAGAGGAGAGGAGAGGAGAGGAGGAGGAGGGAACGTCGGGAATTACGCACGTTGAAAAAAAGCCCCGCGGGGTCGTGAGATCATCTCAACTCTCTCTCTCTCTCCATTCTTTCGTTTCTTTGCCTCATTCAAATTTTTTATTTAATTTTTTCCCTTGATCTTCAATTTCACGGTGGCCCCCTTAAAAGGTTTAAGTAGACAACTTTTCAACGTGTGAGAGCGTGCGAGTGCACGACTGCACGTGCATACACGCTCTCCTTATCGCCATTCGGCGGGACCTTGAGTCATTGTGCCTCAAGTGACAACTTATTAAAAGTGCATGAGAATTCATTGGTGAGGATATTCAAAAGACCTCAATTGACTTCTAACTGACTGCCAGGCAGGGCCATGAAAGCTCTGCTTTTCAGCATTTGAAATGCCTGCGTCCATTTAATTAAGCGTTGAGCTACGCAATCAATGGACGGCCAACCTGTCAATCACGCTAAAAACATCTATTTGACTCTAAACGGGTGAGTTATATAAAAATTCACCCCCGTACAGTTGTCATGAAAGGTGCAATAGCTATAGATCAAAACCATTTTTTTTTGGAACCAGGCTGTTTATTCACTCTGTAAAGACGGGCATTTTAACATGGGGGTTTATAGGGATCGACTTGCTCTTACGGCCAGCCTCAAGTGGCCATTCGCACTTTTTAGTTCTTCTGCACTGGCGTCAATGCGACCAAGAAAGCCTGCCCCCTCCCTCGGCAACACCACAAAACTTTATATAAAGGTTGGTCATGGGCCAAGGACAGACTGATTAACGTCCCACGCCCACTAGCCAAAAGTGGGCAGGGCAATGGCCGTGGCCAATCACAAAAAGGCACCTAACTTCCAAACGGATTCACGTAACACCAGGAAACTTCGTAGAACGGCTGGCGGAGGTATGCACTCTACCGAGTGTCCTCTAGTTGGCTCCGATTTGACTTGCTGTTCTACATTTACACTTGAGACGACATTAAAGTGTAACTACACCCAAACCCAAATGATTTGGTGAAGCCTGACACCTAATGGTGAAAAATAGAACTACTGAACTGGACTTCTCTTATTGGCTGGTGTCTTTCAAGCAATATTTGTGTGTGTGTGTGTGTGTGTGTGTGTGTGTGCGCATCCATATCCTCTCTTCAGTATGCCAAAACCTTAAAGACAGATTTGGATTGATCTTTCAAAACATATTTTTCTCCACTTCAAACGCGTTGCTTTCTGCCGTTTCAAAAAAAAAACTCTCTCATCTAATAAACATCACCAAAGCACAGCCGCTCCTTTTTTCTTTCTCAAGTCTTTATTACCAAAAATACAAAGTAGTGACATAATACTGCCTATGATGTTCCAAAAATAAATAAAACAAAGCAAGCGTCACACTGCTGTCGGGAGACAATTCCCACGTTGAACTTCAGTTACAAAAAATTGAATATGAAAAGAAACGCGCTGATCGGCACAGAGAGCTCCTTTGGTATAGAAATCAATGCGATGCAGCTCAATGTGCTTCGTTTAGCTTAAAACGGTCAGTTCCCTCAAATAGACTGTCAGTAAATAGAACGAAAAACAAAATAAAAAAAAACATGACCTAAAAAACTTTTTCTATTTTTTAGTGTTTGTCTTTTTGTACAAGATCATTAAAAATAGATTTATTTTTCATCTTTAAAAAAATGTCAGTTTTGCCTTCTGCAGTATTCAATTACAGTATATACATCATGAAAAACACACAGTACCAAGTGTTTGAGCTCATCACCAGGTAAGATGCAATATAATGGAAGGCAAGGGCTTTTTTCAGGTTCCCTACAGACCCCCCCCCCCCCTCCAAAAACAGTATATGAAACAAAAAATCAGAAAACACATCGAGGCGTTCCACCACATACGATAGATAACCAGTGTTGCCACAATAACCACAAATTCTGCGACTTCGATACGGCTGTAAAAGAAAAAAGAGCGGTTTCTGACATTGAATTGTAGAGATGTTTGCTCTGTGGAAACCGGAGTAGACAGCTGCAGTCTGGCTGTTGACAGCGAACCCCCGGCAACTTGAAAGCATGACAAACAGCATCAAACAGTCCTGCACACATCTTGAACTGAATCCCAGCCCACTCAGAAACCCATGCCAGGAGCAAAATACACAAGTGTGCTTCCTGAGCTGACAGACACACAGCAACGTATCAAAGCCCCTGTGCTGTGCAAGGTTCTGCGACATTGCCCGATGTGTTTTTAGGCCGTGTTCAGACTAGGAGGTCAAATCTGATTTGTGAACTTTAATGACTTATTAATGATTCTATCCAGATTGGTCCAGACAGTCCAAGTCTGATTTGTGTCACTTGTCCCAAAACCACATATGGAGGTCTTTGGACACACAGATCCGACTTGAACACTTGCCCAAATCAGATTTGTGGCGGTGCTGCGGACACACTCCCCAAATCAGATTTGGGAAACCAATCCAAGATAACGACGATGAATGACTTCAGCAGCAAATCGGATTTGCCCTGTAGTGTGAACACGGCCTTAGTATTTGTACGGAAGTCAAAAATGATGATATTGCGACAACACTGATGATACAGTTAACCAAAAAGGCACAATGAATGAACTATGACTGGTTACAATGACAGTTCTCCCCTTGACAATCAGAGGATACTTCATTCAAATAAGCTATCAAATAACTTAACATGGCACTCATCTATGGATGCTATGTGTGGGGTACAACGGAATTGGCTGATGCGCAGGATACTACATAAGGGAAAATGAGAGGATTCCATCGATATACCAAGCAGTGTCATTTTGTGTGCTCTTTGCCAAACGCTTGCAAGCTTGTTACGCCTAAATTACAGGAAAAGACACAGAGTGGACAAAACATGAGCACCATTTAATGGACTTGGCCTACTAAATCCACATCAGTCATAAAGGAGGAGATGGACATGAAAGGCGTTTTTTTTTAAGGCAAAGGAGATGAGGACTTGTGCAGGACGAGCACAGATCAATAAGAGTCTCTGAGAGGACTCCAGGGAGCAGATTTAATTAGTGCTACCATCTACCTACTGAGGAGGACACAATACAGCGAGTCACGGCTGCTTCCACCCACAACACATGAAGAAAACACCTGGACGTGTTGGAGGTTTTGAGCCACGTTCTCGTCATCCTGGGAGAACAGGATGTTTCTGTTATCTGCTAATTACTGTTTTGTTTTGTTTGTCTTTTTTACCCGGGGGAAAATCTGTTGAAGTCGGACATCTTTCAAGTAGGAAACGCAGGTGGGCAGCTTGTAAAACTCAAATCAAAAGCCTGCTGGTGAGGCAGTGTAACGATCAGAGTCGAAACACAGGAGGAGCTGCAGAGTGAGAGAAGGAATGAGCCTGTCTGTCACGTGTCACTAGTCTTTTTTAAATTAAAATTTAGGCATTTAAATGGCATGCTATGTTATGTTATGACAGGAGGAACACTGAAGTCCCTGTTTTATTTAATTTTTTCAAACGTGGACTGTTGCCACCGTCTTCCCTGACACCGCCACTTTGAATTCTAAATGAAAAGACAGACAATAATAATCTGCTATGATGATGAGAATTACAGCCCGGGTAACAGCTCTTTGAGATGGAAATGTAATTAATTTAATTATTAATTTTGTTTGATAAAATGACAAACTGATTATGGACATAGCTCTTAAAGGACGATACCAGTGTTTTGTGTCTGTGTGTGCGTGTGTGTGCTATGTTTTATGTGACCCTCCTTTGCATTGCTGGTGTCTGCACACTGTCAATAGGTGTTTTCAGTGCAGAAAAAACATTAGTAAATGTTAAAAATCTAATGACATCCAACATGCATTTTGAAAATGAGTGGGGAAATGTAAAGTAGACGTCAACAGTAGCACATGGGGTTAGAACTATATTGTCGTTTAAGCGAGCCTAGCGCTACGATCAAAGTGAAAACGAGTCGAATCTGCTGCGATACAACATAAGCCTGCTTTCAAACATCTAGGCACCATTCAATCAATATGAATCACCATCATCCATTACAGCCCCAACTTCCCTTTGTATTATTCCTCTTTTCCAACTTCTCCTTTTCCTTTGAGAACAGTTTTCTTCTTCTTCTTCCCGAAAGACATTTTTCAAAACGATCCAACAAGTGAAACTTACAGTGACAAACAAAAATTGCAAATAATAATAATAATTTGCCTCTTTAAGCGGGCATAACAGAAACGGACATGCATACAAGTGAATTCATGAATATTAAATCATATTCAAAATCGCGATACGTGCCTTGAGGCATTTGGTGAGTTGAAACACGTGCACTTGTGCCTCCTTAACGAGGCCAGGGCCTTAACGATGTAGGATTAAACACATTAAATAATATTACAGTAGCAATACTACAGCTGCCTTATGGTCAATCCTATATGAAATATACTGGAAAAATTAGAACTGTATCCATCTGTAATATGAGGGATTGTGTGGTTTTGTGAGGTATGAACTGGTTTGAAACATCTCTGCGTACTGAAACTGTAACTTTAGGCTAAAGTTTGGGTTTCTTCCTTGAGGTGAAGTTCACTGGCAAATTCCCTACGGACACTTTTTTAAAGTCAAATCATCCTGTTTCACACTGACAATTGATGAAGCCATAACCCATTCAATCATTTGCTGCCATATCGAAGCTATACTGTATATATTGCTGCCATTGCTATGATGACCGTCACATAGAGAGCCAACGTGGAACGTCACTTCCTGCTTCAGCACTGTACCAGAGATTTTCATCCGCCATTTATTTTCCCATAGACATTTCCTAAAATGCTTATAAAAATAGTTTTACTTGTTCAAACCAAACGGTACAGATATATTTAGAAACAGGAGAGATCGCATAACATTTCACTCGCACCAAAACGTGGAAAAAAAGCGCATAAAAAAACATCGAAAAAATATTTTCTTTAAACACGCTTGTTGTTGGTCCAAGTGAAATATTCTACGGTCTCTCCCGATTCTAAATATAGCTGAACCGTTTGGTTTGACAACGTAACACTATTTTTATAAACATTTTATGAAATGTCTATGGGCAAATAAATGGCGGATGAAAATCTCTGGTACAGTGCTGAAGCAGGAGGTGACGTTTCACTTTGGCTCTCTATAAGCTGACTTTGCTATGGTGACTTACCTTGAGGTAAGAAACACAATTAAATAGTTTCTTTCTATGGGGTGGCAAATCATTTGAAGAAGGTATGATGGGTGTATGTATAAACAGAGAGAGAGGGGGGGGGGGTAGATGCTGTGGTCTCACTGTGCTGTGCTGCCCTCTGCTGTGTGGAGGTCTGCTTGCTGCTGCTGCTGCTGCTCCTTGTTGAGGATGATGCTGATGATGTCGCCCTCGTGGTCTTTCATGTGCTCCATCAGTCGCTCTTTGCTGGTGGACTCAAAGCCACAGATGCAGCAGCAGAAGAGGAGCACACAGTACTCCATGCCGGGGCCGGGGCCGGGGCCAGGGCCAGGAGCCTGGCCTGTCCATGGTTGGGACTGGTGCTGGGGCTGCACTGGCTCCTTCGCCAGGGGGTTGGGGGATTCATTGGGCCACTGTGAAGCGTCCGTGCTGGGTGGCGGGAGGCCTGCCCACCTGTCTGCTGCTGCTGTTGTTGTTGTTGTTGTTGACGTGGGTGTCGGTACCGGGTCCACCGGGCCCTGGGCTTTGTCCCTCGAGAGCTGGAGCGCTACAGGACGCTCTGCCAATGGCTCCAACTGCCCAGACAGCTTCTGAGGGGTGCTGAGGGCATCGCAGAACATGTCCACCACGAGAGAGGGAGCAACATCAAGAGGTTCAGTTAGCAATCTTGAGTGTCGGGGCAGTGATGAGTGATGAATTTCATATAGGAGTTTCACAGAACTTCACATAGAGGGTCACGTTTTAACTGACGAAGAAGGGAGGAGGTGCCCTGACAGTGGAGGTGGTCTGCAGCCAGACCCCCCTTGAGAACTGTGCAGATACGTCACGTTAGCAGATTGTCAAAACTTTACTCAAACCTTTACTTGTCCCTAACGAAGCGACACAAACACATTTAAGAGCTTTGTAGATGAAATGCAATAGTTTTAAGGCCTTATTTTGAGAATATAAAAATGCAATGCTTTTTATTAATAATTTTAAGACCCCGCGGGTACCCTGACATACTGTATACTGATTACAAAAACACGCGTAGAGTCAGAGGCCCTGAGGTGGCTGTGCACCCTGACTCGTATAAGCCAAGGTAATAACCTCCACAACCCAATGTGAGAGGCGTTGCTTGGAGATGTGCTTGGCCAAACAAGAATTAGCACCGGGCCCAGGAGATGAATAGCTGATCACTCTTCCTGACCCCGCCCCCACCCCCGTCTTGTCCTTTCAACATTTGAAAGACTTATAAGACATAGATGTGAAACAGTTATGATAATTTCATATCACAATTGTACTGACCAAAATGATCAGGGTTATCAGTATTATCAGTATGTTCAAATGTGCCGAAAATGTTCAAAAAGTACCGATAAACTCAGTGAAATAATTTCACCGAGGCTGTGCTGTTATCAAACAGCACAGGTTTTAATGATCATTAAAATAATGAAACGGTAATACTACTAAGTACGAGAGAAACCGAAAACCCCCCCCCCAAAAAAAAAACTACAATTCCCACTGTGCTTACCGGCTGCTCTGGGAGATTGCCTCATTGATGGCTTTGTTAACCTGCTCGTAGTTGTAGTTCTGGTCTCCGGCATGCTTCCACATGTGGGACTTGAGTGAGGGAGGATGGCTGCACACGTAGCCACACAGGGAGCACCTGCAGGAGAGGTGGAAGAAGGCAGCCCAAGAGAGACGGGGGGGGGGGGGGGGGGGGGGGGGGGAGGCAGGAAGAGAGAGAGAGCAGGAAAAAGAGAGAGTTGATTTAATATGCGTGCTTAGGCTGGGCTCATCTTTCTCCTCCCTTCCATCAAGAGGAATCATCCTGACTCAAGACTCCTCAGGGGAGAGACTGAGGGAGAGACAGAGAGGATGAGAAAGAGAGAGAGAGAAGAGGGAGAGAGACAGAGAGGATGAGAAAGAGAGAGAGAGAAGAGGGAGAGAGAGGATGAAATTGCCTTCAAGTAAAGTGATGAACACATACATGTACCTCGTGGACGTCAAACATTTAGACTGACACTGGCAAAGACAAGCCCTGATTCTTTGGCCGGTTACAGCTATTTAACCACAACAGAGGCCATTCTTCTCTCTCTCTGTTGTTTGATTGATTGAAAAGTTTATTTCTTTAGGGACAGATACATAAACATAGAGCATTCACAGGAAACAGTCTTTGTTATATATCCTGACATTTATAGAATCAGAATCAGAAAGACTTTAATGATCCCCGGGGGGAAATTGGGACAAGTTACAGTAGCTCGCTCACAGAACACACATAGCATAAAATAGACAGTAGTAAATGCAATATAAGCAAATAAGCAGAAAAACACAACATAGCATAGAATAACTAGTAAATGCGATAGAAGCAAAAAATAAGTATAAGTAGAATGTCAGTAGCAAAATACAATTCGTAGAGTAAGTATACATTCCGTGTCAATTATCATTATTGCACCCTGGCCTTATATTAAGTCGGCTTGCCCTATACGTTACACGTGGCTCAGCCATGCTCAGTTAACCTATCGGCTGGCTCAGTCTCAGGGAGACTGAGCGTCTCCGAGGTGCTCTTTTAAGAGAGGCATTAAATAGACCAATGGCCACAGGCAGGAATGATTTCCTGTGCCTCTCCGTATTGCATCTAGGTGGAATCAGTCTCTCACTGAACGTACTCCTGTGTTTGACTAGCACGCCGTGGAGTGGGTGCGAGTCATTGTTCATGATGGAGCGTAGCCTGGACAACATTCTCTTCTCTGACACCGCAGTCAGGAGAGCCCAGATCCAGCCCCACAATGTCCCTGGCCTTACGGATCAGTTTGTAAACTAGCCTAAGCTAGTTTGCAATGTTTGTCCCTAGATCAGTGATTCCCAACCTGTGGGCCGCGAAGGTATTGCAAGTGGGCCGCCAAATCATTTCCAAAAAAGTATGATTTTTTTTTTTTTCTTGTTTCTTCTTGAAAACTGTAATACTGAAGGTGTTGCAACATGTTACAGGTGCTGTGTTAGTGACTGTGGAGCTTCCAACATGTTTCTCCTGTATTCAGTTCAGTCCTTTATGTTCAATTTTCAATAAAAAAGTGCTCTGAGAACGCATTATATGGCCTTTGTATTTATGGGGTCGGAGGTGGGCCGCGAACATTTTTGAGACATAAAAGTGGGCCCTGAGTTGGAAAAGGTTGGGAACCACTGCCCTAGATGTTATAACGTTGTGACTGCGGCTGTGCTGTCTCTCACCTGTACTGCTGCTCCAGGAGCTGCACGGCCTGGTCTGTGATGTCTCTCACCTGTACTGCTCCAAGAGCTGCACGGCCTGGTTCTCTCACCTGTACTGCTCCAGGAGCTGTACGGCCTGGTTCTCTCACCTGTACTGCTCCAGGAGCTGCACAGCCTGGTTCTCTCACCTGTTACTGATCCAGAAGATGCACGGCCTGGTCTGTGATGTCTCTCACCTGTACTGCTCCAGGAGCTGCACGGCCTGGTTCTCTCACCTGCACTGATCCAGGAGCTGCAGGGCCTGGTCTGTGATATCTCTCACCTGTTACTGGTCCAGGAGCTGCACATTTGGTTCTCACCTGTACTGCTCCAGGAGCTGCACGGCCTGGTGCTCCTGAGGGTGCCTCCTCATGTGGCTCTTTAAACTGTTCATGTTGGTGGTGGCAAAATCACAGCTGCAACACCTGGCAGAGAGAGGAGGGGGGAGGGGAGAGGAGAGAGGGGAGGATGAGAGAGGGGAGAGGAGAGGAGAGGGTAGGATGAGAGAGGAGAGGAGAGGTGAGGTGAGGAGAGGAGAGGAGAGAGGGGAGGGGAGGATGAGAGAGGGGAGGAGGAGAGAAGAGATGTAGATGGAGTGTGGAGTTTAATAAGCTGCGTTTTGAGGTCACTGTGTTGCTTCTATTGGCGAACTGCCCGGAAGGGAAATAAGGGATTTAGAACAAAACAGAGAGCAAATTACTACTGTGAGAGAACTAATACATTACTATGCTCTCTAGTTTGCTGCACGCTGGATGCTGCAGTGGGAAGATGCCTTTGTAGCTGCCTGGAGGGCACAGAGGCAAACACAGGGACTGTGGAGGGAGGCTACTCTTAACTACCTCATGCCACTGCACTTAACCCATGGATACCTGGTGCAGCATTTGTGTGTGTATCTCTTTAAGATGGTCTTAAAGAGATACACACACAAATGAGGGATATACACGCAAATGCCGCATCAGGTATCAATGGATTAAGTACACACACTCACACTTTACAATGTTGCACTTGGCTGCATCCATGTGACAAACTGTAGATTTATCACACAAACTTCTCCGACTAGAGGCTCACGCTCAACGCCATGTTTTGACTGTTTCAATGGCGGCAGCAGCAACAGCAGTGAAACATTGTTTAACGTTTTAATTTAATTGACACCATTAAAGTTGGATCATTACTTTTGAACAGAGCCGTGTATATAGAAGAGTTGCGACATCTCCATTCACTCCAATGGACCAGTTTTTTTTACTCTCAAGAGTTCCAGGAAGTAAGGTCCTGGATTAAGCAGCACTGTCGAGCTGCAGCAAAGTGGGCAGTTTGTGTTGTACTTTGAAAGGTGTTTATTTTTATTTTTTATCAAATTGTACATTATCAGCTTTATTTTAGCATTCAAAAGTAGCACGAGACCCCTTCCTGGCTGTTCATTGGCTAACGAGTCACGAATTTTGGACCTCCGCTGACGCCACTGTCTATTGCTCTGCTTTTGACAAAATGTAGGTCCTTTGTTACAAACAAAAAAAACGATTCACTCATTTTCTGTTGTTTTGCTAACATTTAAATCACACAAATCTTGTTCATTCTATTCTGTTTGATTAGTACATTCAAATTCAATAGCACTCAATGTATTTTTTTCTTGTCTGCTGAAAGGCTGTGTCTTGTTTGACCCTTCCCCCTGCCCCTCCCCTCCCCCCACCTCCCCCCTCTGCGATATTGGTTATTGGATCAATACAGTAACTCCTGCACTGGTGTTTTTCTAAATGTTGGCACGGTGACAACACTAGCCGGGGGGATTATTTAGAGCACAACAACAGAATCACAAATTGCTCCTGCATGAAAACAAACACACTCCTATGACTTCTATTGTCTGCTTGCTCCATGGTGGAATTGGAAAATGAAGTGGCCGTGTATGTGAGATGCCTGCAGAGCCCTGAGGCAAAGCTGTGGCCACTGGCCAGTGGAATAGAATTAAAAAACACACAATCCAGGATTTAGAAGAGCAAATTTATGGTGCATTGTTTTCACGTTCAAGAGCTTAACTCTTAACAAACCAAGTCGAGTCAAAAACAAGCAGGGATAAAGACAGTGACTGTCCAGAGTGTGAAGCAGGTCTTCATCCTCCTACCCTGATGAAGATGTGGTACGTGGAAACGCATCGGTTTATGTCCCTGCTGTATGAAAGGATTTTTAAATTGACTTCAGAGTGCAAGGCAACTTCCTGTATTAGTTTATTGGTTGGACCCCCATTAGCTGACACCTGAACGCCAAGCTAGTCTTCCTGGGGTCCAAGACAGATAAATACTAGGGGTGTCAAAAATAATCGATTATAAGATGCATCGCGATGCGGACGTGCACGATTCTGCATCAATTCACAAATGTCAAAAATCGATTATTATTATTATTTTTTTTTATTTAATAATCAAATAAAATATAATGAAGTACATGCAGTTGTTTATTTTAATTATGGATCATAATACAATGCAATTCCAAATGCACTTTTATTTTAAAAGTAGCCACACAGTGAGAAAAAAGAAAGTGAGAAAAAATAAATCATGTATTGCGGAAAAAAGTGATGCATCGATTTAAGATGCATCGAGATGCATCGATAATCGTACTCGAATCGAATCGTAGCCCTCTGAATCGTAATCGAATCGAATCGTGAGGCCAGTGAAGATTCACAGCCTAAATACATGTATTTTCTTTTGTTGAAGATGAAGCAAGTTATTTGACACTAATATAGGTTGTTGTTGGGTTTGTTTTGTTGGCTGTGCTCTCCCTGACGCCTATTCTATTGTGATTGATTAAGAAATCAATTCTGTTTGGACTGCATCTGCTGTGGCACTGACTGGTCATCCTTGCGAGTGGGGAAAGAGCGGAGTCACTTTTATGCTATGCCCAGGTTCCCCCTAGGCCGGGCATAACAGCGGTAGTTAAAATTTAATGTTATTCCCAACTTCCACACAGCAGATGTGAGGCCACAAAAAAAAAACAGATCCATTGTATGAGTGAGTGAGCAAGTTTTAAAGCAAAACTTGAAATCTGCTCAAATTGCCTAGCCTAGCTATTAACATACAGGTGTGTTGTTGCAGCACTCTGTACTCGGTAACATTAGATTAATTATTGATAAGATCCCGCCCCCTATATCGACCAGCCAATCAGGTGTCCCGGACAGTATGTGTCCTGAATAAACACAGTGGATAGGTGTGACTCCAGACCCATATGAAGAGTGACGACAACTGCGATTCATATGGGGCTGGAGAACCAGGCTAGGTGATGTTAGCAATGTCACCTGATGGTCCAGCTTGGTGTGACTCTAGCGTGTGGCAAAATGCAGAACACAGCGAGGGAGAACTGAGGCCATCAAATATGTATATATGCCTCGCAGCTATTTACTTCCTGTTAAGACAGCAAGTTTGTGTTGACACCACGGAGGCGGGGCTGGGTGTTGAGACAAAGGCCATGTGCTGCTGACACACATCCTGTGTGTGCGTGTGTGAACACAGCGCTGCCGCGGTGTGACAAATACAACAGCTCAGTGTGTGACTTCACTGGGTCTTCATGGATCAAATCACTTTGCTGGACTGGGCTTTACCTGGCGCCCACTGCCACCTAATGGGCATCCATGAGATGACATGTACAGCAAGAGTACAATGTAATTCAGAGGGAATGAACCCATATGGATAAGATAAGTCTGTTTTCATGTGGTAAAAAAGGGGGGGAGGGGATGAAGTCTGGAGCCTGTCTGGTTCGCTCGCTCACTCACCATTAGGGCTGCCACTAACGATTCTTTTCATAATCGATTAATCGTGGAAGCTCTACTCACCAACAGTCAATTGATTATGGATGCACCAATAGAAATAATGGTAATGGATAAATGGACAGTACCAGGATAAGACAGGACACTGGACTCTGAATGTTCCCATTACTTATGCAGGGGTGTCCAAACCTTTTTTGAATGGGTTCCAGATTAGATCATGTGAAAATGCCAGGGGGCCAGGTGCTTCTCGCATCATATGAGTTATACAAAAATAAAATAAAAAATCACGTACAAATGTACTTTGTTTACCATCTGAAAACATTAGTTCTGCATGTGCTGTTCCTACCTGGTGCTTGTACAAACTGTATAACAGTGCTGTCATCGTTAGGTGAAGGGAAGAAATTCAAAGTGAACTTGCTTGATTAACCAATACTGTGTGGAGGGCCACATATTAGTATATTTTGAGAGACAAGATGAGGGCCACTTAAAATCTGTCCGCGGGCCGCAATTGGCCCCAGGGCCGGACGTTGGACGTGCCTGCATTACTAGAACCTGTTAGCAACTGTAGGCAGTATGGCATGTCAGATATCGCAGAATGCCATTGTGATCCTTTGCCTATTTTCACAAAGATGGTATATCTATCAACATGGTTATTAGTCAACCAATTTTGTCCGGTCAGGTCACCAAACTGACTATGCCATATTCAGTTGGATTAGGCTTCATCGGGACAATGTGCACAAATAAAATATTAACCCAGGGATAAGAGATCTTTGAAATGAGTCTCCCGAAAGACAGAGATGGGTGTGTCTAATCTATTGTGGAAATGTACCATGCGTCATACAAGACTCCTGCAAATGACACAACATGACAACATGGCTGCAGGAGTCGTAACAAGAGCAGAGAGCCGAGGACTTTGGGTCTGAGCTCAATATCTGAAGGAATCTATTTGGACATGACTAGTTCTCTCTGAGGGTGTTTTTTTACTGCGCATTTTACAGCGGGAACAAGAAGACCACATTTTTACTCACACAGGAGCAGTCCGTAAAAAAATACTGACACGGCAGATTTGGATAGGACTGTAATAAATATACATAGGCTCTGTTATTACCCACACTCCCCCTGTAAAACTAAGCCTGTCCCAATTGCTCAGCAAAAGTAATGCATTGGAGTTACAGGGTGTCTGCAAGTCACATTCGGCCGAACCGAAGACTTTTTAATATTCAGAAAGTAATGCAATGAATGAACGACTGGATTTATTTGTGACACTTGTTAAAAATTAGGGCTGCAACTAACGATTATTTTCATAATCGATTAATCTGTCGATTATTTTCTCGATTAATCGATTAGTTGTTTGGTCTATAAAATGTCCGAAAATGGTGTGCAAATGACGATCAGTGTTTCCCAAAGCCCAAGATGACGCCCTCAAATGTCTTGTTTTGGAGTAAATAAATCAGAAAATATTCACATTTAAGAAGCTGGAATCAGAGAAGTTTGACCTTTTCTCTTAAAATTGTACTGAAAACGATTAATCGATTATCAAAATAGTTGTCGATTAATTTTCTGTCGATCGACTAATCGTTGCAGCTCTATTCAAAATACACAATGAACAGATAAAAACCCCATGCAACAGTATTTAAATGATCAAGGATTTAAAACACAATAAAGTCCATGAGTTGTTTCCGTTGTGGTAAGACCACCAGTTTGAGTAAATAAACATAACTGTTAAAACAACTCATGACGTTAAGCCAATAAACCGCAAAAGTGAATTTCTGTGAAGACCTTTTTAAGGCCTTGGGTTTTAGATCATATAATTGCAGACTTTTTCAGGACTTGCAGACACCCTGGAATGCTCTTGAGTGGCCAACGCTTGTGTCTGAGCAGTGAGGTCGGTGGTATTTGGGAAGGTTCTTCACTCACCGGTAAGGCTTGTCAGAGTTGTGAATGCGCCGGTGGTTCCTCACCCCGACGTAGGTGGAGCTGGTGTAGTCGCACACATCACACTTATACACCTTCTGCAGGCTGCACACTGCGGACAAACAAAGTAGATGGAGACATTTCTGAAAACGCCATCGACAAAAACACTGACAATATGAGGTGACTGAGGTCCTTCTGTAAAAACTGTGAAGAGGGAGGGTCAGGGAGGGAGAGTACATGTTGATATAAAACACATTAAAACCTAGGTCAGGCTACAGGTCGTAAGGACACCTCCCTAACTATGTACTATAATTTAAAGCAATGATATCCTTACAAAAATCTACTTTTAAGCGTGCCTGCTGCCATCTTCATGTGTGACGACCATGTTTGTCCTGTTGCGTAGTGTGAACACTTTCAAGTGTTTAGTCTGAACTGTCCTAGTCGGGCAAGACTGGAACAGTCTCGTGGTCTCGGCTTAATAAAGAGTTATATCATTGAAAACCTTGAAACACTGAAAATGTTTTTTGTATCACTTTGACTGAAACATCATAAGGCCTTTTATATGCTGGCTACATTTCATGACCGTGATTGTAAAGTGGACATTTTCAGACAGTTTTCATCCGTCTGCAGGGATTTCCTAGTCTCTTAGAACAGACGAGTTGGCTTCCGCAATTTTCAAATGCTTCCGCCATACCGTCTATACTTCGTGGGGGAGAATCATGCACCAACCGGAATGGGAAGCAGAAAGGCGGGTCTTCCGCTCATTAGTCCAATCAGAATCCAATATGCCGGCAGAAAGGCGGGTCTTCCGCTCATTAGTCCAATCAGAATCCAATATGCCGCATTCGCGTGTCGTGATTGGTCGGATTCCGTAGAACTTCCTTCCAGTCTGAAGGTTTTTTTCCCAACTTCCTTGTGCATGTTCTGGGGGTGTAACGTACAGACTGTATATAGCTGCATTCGCCGGATGTAGATGATACAGTCTGTTTTAAGAGACTAGGGATTTCCTGAACAAGGCTACCCAACGTGGTGGGCCAAGGTTTCACCCGTGACAATGTGCTGCTGCGTCTCTCACCTTCGTCTGTCACCTGCTCAGCATCGTCCACCATGGCCACGGTCTCCGTCAGCGGCGTGAGGGCCGCCACGGTGTTGCTCAGGCTGTGATGCTCTCGTTCATGGTTTCTCAGCTGACTCTACGGTAGACAAATACAACAAATAACAAAATAAACTATCACACGCCATGAGTGTCATATATAGAAATTGCAATATACACAGCCCTCTATGTATATTTTCAAATTAAATTTGAACATTTCAGGTTCTAGTTTTGATTGCCTTGAGGCCTGATATGAAAATCCATTAAATCTGACTTTCCCCCCACTTCCATGATTAGGTTATAGTAAACGACACAATCGGGATGAAAACAAAAGTAGACTCATTTATTTTCAAGATATTAAAACGGATAAGAAAAACAGCTTGGCTGCATAAGAGTGAAAAAAGTGACATTTAATGGGTTTTTAATTTCCGGCCTCAAGTCCATAAAAACGAAGCAATTATTTGAAATGTGTGCATAAACTTGATATGATAAACTTGGACTTATTGAATAAATTAGTAACTTTCTGTCCGTTAAAATGTTCTACGACGTTCTTCACTTTTGGTGCGTCTTGGAGGGTGAGCTCAGTAAAAATCAAAACTGTCCACATTTAGTGGAGCATTGATTCTGTCAATCTGTTAATCAACACTCCACTATATGGCCCATCATTCAGCCTCCACTATAGAGAGTAGGGATGTCAATTTTCGGTTAATTTCACTTTCGATTAACCGACGCTAATAATCGATTAACCTATCGGTTAATTCATAATTTTTTAATATTAAAAAAAAAAAAAAAAAAAAATGTTTTTTTTTTTTTTGTGTGTCTATTTACTCAATGAACTCATGCCCAAACAAGGCGTGTCTATTTAGATGCTGAAATGTTAATGCTTTTTGTGTTAGAATTTCTAACACAAAAAGCATTAACAAGCATTAACAAAAAGCATCAACATTTCAACACAAATTCTTTTTGTGTTAGAATTTCTAACACAAAAAGCATTAACATTTCAGCATCTAAATAGACACGCCTTGTTTGGGCATGAGCTCATTGAGTAAATAGACCAAAAAAAAAAAAAAAAAAAAAAAAAATTATATTAACTGATAGACCGACAGCAATAACCGAACAACGACGTTAGCGACGGTTAATCGATTAACGGTTAACCGTTGACATCCCTAATAGAGAGCCAAAGTGGAACGTCACTTCCTGCTTCAGCACTGTACCAGAGATTTTCATCCCCCATTTATTTTCCCATAGACATTTCGTAAAATGCTTATAAAAATAGTTTTACCTGTTCAAAGCAAACGGTTCAGATATATTTAGGAACAGGAGACATCGCATAACATTTCACTCGGACCAAAACGTAAAGAAAATGCAGGTTTAAAGAAAATATTTTTTCAATGTTTTTAAGTTTTGGTCCAAGTGAAATGTTCTATGCTCTCTCCCGATTCTAAATATAGCTGACCCGTTTGGTTTGACCAAGTAAAACTATTTTTATAAGCATTTTACGAAATGTCTATGGGAAAATAAAATGCGGAAGAAAATCTCTGGTACAGTGCTGAAGCAGGAAGTGACGTTCACTTTGCCTCTCTATTGGAAACTTTCGGGGCCCAATTCTAACCCAAATCTGTCAGATAATATGATGAACTTAATGATCTCTGCTGGAGTCTCAGGATAGCGGCATAATCAATAGATCTCTCCTCTACCTGCATCGTGGAAACGAGGTGAACTCCAGTCCTGTCCTAAGCTCCTCATCTCCTCATCATCTCATTTCATCTCTCACTATCAAGGGCCATCACCTCACGTGGCCAATTTGTCCACTGTTTGGGTTGCACAGACACAACAACGCGGGGAGACATTTTCTTCTTGATGAGAACGAGGTGGCGGTCCGAGAGGAGGAGGGCGGTGAATATTATCAGCATCCCGGGATGTTGAGACATGTACATTGGCATGCATATGCTGTCCTGATTGCCTCTGCCTCTCCTTTTAGCTTAAGCTGTGTTCACACCGAGATATTTATTTTTCTCCCTGTCGCTCGATTCAACCCTTTGGAATCGCTCTGTCGCTATGTTTAAATTGCTCCGCAAACCGGGAGTGCACTCGGGCCGAGGTGTTCATACTCAGAGCTCGGAGAGAGGGAGAGACTATTTGTGCACAATTGGCAGCACCTGTGTCGGCCCGCTGATAGATGTGGGCGAGGTGCAGCGAGAAACGAGAGAGATCTTCACTGTCAAGAAACAAGCAGCACAAAGCTCTAACGTTAGACAGGATGAAAACACAAACAACACAACTGTGTTTTCCCCCGATGCAAGAATGAATAAATACTCCAGGGTTACGGCAGCCAATCAGCGTTGAGCGGCAAGCGACTGTTGGCAGTGAAATTTCGCTCGAGTTGGGATATTTCATCTCGGGCAACGAGCGAATTTTCGCGCTATTGCTCTGTCTCTGTCGCTCGGACGCCCAGCGATTTTTCTCCCGGGCGAATATACGCTCAATCGCTCATTTGCATTGACTTTGTATGTAAACTCGATGCCAGCGAAAAACTTTAATAGGTCGGTGTGAACGCACCTTTAGTTGTGGTTTAGCATAGCCTGAACGTCCGTCGCTGTCTACAATGACTAAGGCAGTAGGCAACCAAGGCTAGCTCAGACCTCAAATATGATTTTAATATTATGAACATCATCTTAAACAATGTTTCGATTTTTGGATGAAGAAAAAAGAGAGGACTTTACTGCTTGCATTTGAAAAGCTCAAATTGCCGACAGGTGAAAGTGAACTTTCAGCAAAACCCACCTTATAGTGGAAGGCATCTGGGCACTGCTTGCACTGGTACATCCTGGTCTTGCAGTGGTGGATCATGTGGCTCTCCAGGTCCTTGCTGTCGGAGGCGATGTGCTCGCAGATGGGACACTGGTACGGCTCCCTCTGCCGGTGCACCCGTAGGTGCTGCTTGATGTAGCCCTTGTTGCCGCTGCTGTAGCGGCACAGGCGGCACCGGTACGGCCTCTCGCTGCCGGGGAAGTAGTCCACCAGACCGCCGTCGGGCGAGGCGACGACCGCGTCCACCATCCCGCCGATGCCGCACACGACCCCGTTCCCCGCCACCACGCCGCCCGCCGCCCCGTGTTGGAACTGCGCGTTGTCCTGAAGCTCTCGCAGGATGTCCTCGTCCGAGGCGTTCTGGTCGGAGCGCTCCCGGAGTCGCTCGATGACGGTGAGCAGAGACAGGCTGATGCCGGCTTTGGTGGCGGGACCTTCGTCGTCGACCTCCGCCAGCGCCAGGCTCTCCAGCCCCTCCTCCCTGCCCTCGCCGTGGAGCTCCAAGCCCAGCAGAGCCGCCGCCGTCTCCGCCTCGGACGCCCTCGCCGCTGCTGCTGCGGACGTCACCTCCACCAGTCTCTGGCCTGTGTCGGGACTCTGCGCCGGGGCGTAAATGGTCCTGAGACCTGCCGTGGCGCTGGAGGTGGGGAGCTCGGGGGTCCGCATGGGCATCGTGACCAGGGCCTCGGCGGCCAGCGAGTGCAGGCGCAGAGACTCGGAGTGGGTCCTCCTGCGACCGACCGGGGGGATGTTCTCGTCCCGAGGCGGCTCGCTGCTCATAGCGATGGAGGGTTTAATATCAGCTCCTAACGCCTGTCTGTCGCTACCGCTAGCGGCGCTCCAGCTACTGTCCGCTTCTACCTTGACCGCTCTGTCTGATTCCGGCTGCTGCTGCTGCTGGTGAGCGGGCTCCAGGTGACACATGTCTTCTACCTCAGCGTCCAGTAGGCTCTTGTCCTCGGCCATGTCCGGGCTGAGGAGAAGGGGATTGGCGGCCATGACGGAGTCCTCGGCCGAGGGCAGGCGCTCCACGATCACGTTGATGTGGCCGGCGCTGTTCGGACTGCTGTTGATGATCTTCTGAGCCGATGACAGTAGGCTGTCTGACACGGAGGAGGTGCCGCTGTGGTAACGATCGACCTCCACCTCGGTCTCCGCCTCCGTCGTCACCTGCACCTCGACCAGCGGCTCCTCTTTGATGGGGTAGACAATGCTTTCCTCCTCTTCCTCTGCCGCCGCCATCGGGCTTTCCTTGTGATTGCCGACAGGGTGATTAATCAGATCCCTCTTGTTGTCGACGGCCAAAGGAGCGCAGAGCTGGAGCTTGAAGGTCGCAGGGATCTTTTGCAGGCTTTTGTCTTGCAGAACGGCGGGGGAGAGAACAAGTTCCTCTCTGGTTGCGGCGGTGTTGGCGAGAGAGAGGCCTGCCGAAGCCTGGGCCTCTCTTCTAGCGGGAGCCCCGTCTTCGTCCTCAAAGATGGGGTAAGAGCAGTCGACCAGGCCGGCGTGCTTCCAGGCGTGGGTCTTGAGCATCCGCTGCTGGCTGCACACGTAGCTGCAGATCAGGCAGCGGTACAGGCCGTACTCCCCGTAGCTGTACCACTTCTTCTTCTGCTGGAGCTGCTGGGCACCGTCCTCGGAGCTTTCGAGGACCCCGGCACACGCGCCGGCGCCTCGAGCCCCGTCGGCGTCCCCCCGTCTCAGTGCCTCTTCCTTCCCCTCGCCGTGCGGATGAAGCTCCGTCGCGGACGGATCCCTTCCCGGGTCGCCTCCGTCGTCGAAGTGCAGCCTGACGTGCGCCTCTAGCTCCGCCTGGTGGCGGGAGGTGAAGCGGCACTCGGAGCACATGAGGATGAGGTCGCTGTGCTGCTCGTCGTGCTGCTTCAGGTGCTCCTTCAGCAGGGGCAGCGTGGGCGACAGGTAGCGGCACAGGCTGCACTGGTAGCACGTCACCGTCCGCTTGTGGCTGCTGACGTTGGTGCTGCCGGTGAACTCCGGCGTTACGGCGATGCTGTTGTTGTTACTGTCACCTGACGCAGAGGGAGGGAGGGCGCTGTCGGTGGAGCCGGCGTCCTCGCTCTTCCTCCTGGCTTTCCTGTAGGGCGAGGCCCCTCTGCTGCCCCTCGCTGCCTCTGGCGTTCCTCCTGCCCCTCCGGGAGAGGCCTGCTGCAGGGCTCTCTTCTGTCCGGCCAAGGTGCAGCGGCGCTGGGGCCGTTTCTCCACGATCTTGCTGAGCTTCTCGATGACCTGGATGAGGGAGTCTGCAGCCTGTTTCTGCTGGAACCTCTGGGAGGCGTCCACCTCCTCAACCGCTTGAATGGTTTGGGCTTGATAGTGGGAGCCCAAGGCTGGCGGGGTGGAGGTGGTGGTGGAGGAGGCAGCATGTGTGAAGAGTACGGCTACATCACTGATCTCCTCCATGACCTGGACAGGAAACACAGCAAAAAAAAAAAGTGTAATGTGGCTGATGCAACAATAATAAACCTTTTGGGTTCAACAGAAATGTTACACCGCTAAAGGTGCCGAATAAAATCCTGGAATGATTTATCTGATTTGATATCAATAATAATGATAATATAGGCCTACTAACTGTGGTCAGGGTTAAGAGGTCAGGAGGGGGATGACACTGACTGTATATATATATATATATATATATATATATATATATATATATATATATATATATATATATATATATATTTAGAACACGGCTCTCTTGAATACTCGATTCTGATTGGTCAATCAACAAGATTCACCGGTCATTATTTCTCGACAACCGACCGCTGCTCTGCCACACCTGGATTAATCAGTTGATAAGAGCTTTTGTCAGCAAACACTACTAATTAGGCCAACCAGTTGCAGCTGTGGTGTCTTGTGTGCCAATTACGAATGAAACCGCTTTGTCGTTGAAAACGCTATTAGAAAATCTATTTGAATAATTATTTTTGTCAGATTATTGAATGATTTAGTTGTAGGCCATGTTCTAAGCGGGATAATGTATAGTGAGCAGGTGATTACGTAAGGGATAATGACCTTCAGGTGAATTATTAACCCCTCCGCTGCGCGTCGGGCTCAATCATTCACCTGTCGGTCATTATTTCGCCAGTAATCACCGGCTCACAATACATTATCCCTTACATATATATATATATAGATATAGATATAGATATAGATATATATAGATATAGATATATAGATAGATAGATATATATAATGCTAATTTATTGCTCTAGCTAGTGTAAACTTTTTAAAGTATAACTTCCTACCCCCTTTGGCAAATGAACTGCAAACTTTGCAAGGGCCCAACAGGATACCACAGTGTCACTTTTCTGTCGATGTGATGCTGGTGAGTGGAGCGGTTGGTAGATGCTGGTGAGTGGAGCGGTTGGTTGGTAGCTCATGCCACGCTGAGGCAAAGTGCTAAGTCAAGTGTCTGCCAGACACTGACAACAAGTGAGCAGCGGTTATATTAGTTAGGAAAGAAGATAAGGTTAGGTGAAAGTCAGCAGGGGAAGTAGTAGCTAGGCTAGCTGAAGCTAGGTGCTATCTTCTAGTCTGAGATTGCACTGTTTGAGTTATCTCTATGACGGGATCCCCCCCCAGGGGAATTCCAACCAATCACTAGAGACCAAGGCTAACGTATATCGGACTGAATCTTACGTTAGTTACTCAAGTCACACATTCCCCTTGGAATAAATGCCCTCCAAGCAGTGTGCCATTTGGATTTCAAAGTAATTGGTACTTGAAATCAATTTAAACGTAAACAGCCTCGACAGCAGGCAACAGCCGCAGCCGACAGCCGTCGTAGTTTACTCCTCGGCCCAGTCTTGACAACCGCACTGACAACAGCTGGTCCCCGCCTGTTGGGCTGTTTAGTGACACTGATTGGCCAATCCTTAGTCCCACCCCCTTGGCTCGGAGGGTTAGAAAAGCAGAGAAAATGCATTTGCATATAACGATGCCGGAAAAAGAGCAGCCAAACTAAACTCTGTGGAGTGCGCGGATTTGAAAGTCTGGACCCAGGCTAGTAAATGTACACAGTGACAAATTTCCAAAGAGACACTGCATGAAATAGGCCATGCCCATCACGGGGAAAAGCACTCCATTCACTTCCATACACCAGCCTCATTTTCCGCTAAAAGCTGTTGTGTGGTGGGGCTGCAGAGACAACAAATGTAAAAAATCGGCAATTAAAGTTTTTTTGTACTCCCGAGCAAAACAAGGAAGCTATTGAGAATTGACGAGAAGAAAAATGTGGATCTAGCTGTCAAAATAAGTTGGAGTGTTCATCTTCCGTATATACGATCTTTGTGTGCAACACGCAACCATGCACGCGACATAGGAGAACGCCAGGATTGGCTGGGGTGGGGTTGTTTTCCCCCGTTTTGGGCGTGGTTTCTGAATGATGACGTGATCCGCAGTGTCCCTATTTGACTTGGAGGGAGAAATGTGGTGCATCAAGTCTTGCTTTGTGTTTACAGCTGCCAAAGACAAACACATAGTGTTTTTTGGGCCTAAAGGAGACAATTCATGTTTTGCAGCTTAAGGATCACAATATTTACCAAGGGTCTGTAGGAATGGAGCCAAATGACCATCTTGATAGCTTAACTAACTATAAGCCCTGTCACTACTCGTCTATAGCCACCATGTGCGTTTGTTGACAAACCAGGCTTGAACAAAAAGGGGAAATAGCCACAAATATCATGCGGTCAAATTCCTTCTATAAATTCCTACACTTTCCGCTTTGTGATTCACTTTCGAACCGCAAACCATTTTATGGTTTCTGCTACTTCTGCTTTTGACAGCAAAATATCTTCCAAATGAATTTCATACCAGCAACTTGGAAAGCTTCCAGAGTCCTTAACTAAGCTGTCATTATGATCTGCGTTAATGCTGAATTGAAATTGAGTGGGACCTAACCTAGACATTGACCATCTGAAAGAATAGTTACATTCAAAAAGATAAGACATTTGATATTAGTGGATTGCCTTGCCTCTATTATGCATGTAAAAAAAATCTGACAAAACCATGTTATCGACGAAATATAACTTTGTCAGTTGCTAAGGCAGATGCAGCTTGGCCTTCTGACCTCATAAGATCAAGGTTTTTTCTCTCTCTCTCTACTTTGATTTGGGCTTTGCTTTGCTCAGGGTCAGAGAGACATCCAACAGCCTTATGTCACAGGCTAAAAATATTCTCCATGCACTCTCAGTCCCCAGTAGACAGACACAAGTTAGGAGGAGCAGCCCTCCCAACTCACACTGACATCGAACAAACCCCTTTGCCCAAATCGAATGTTACTTGGGGGCAGCAAACTTTAAACGCTCGATCAAATGCTTCGCATCAAGTTCAAAGGGAATCTCTAGGTGAGAGGCAGCGCGACAACCCACACTGTTATATCTGTTACTTAGCGAGTTAGCTTCGTTTGCTGCCTGCTATCAAACACACACACACACACACACACACACACACACACACACTGGCATACACACACGAGTCTCAGTGCTACACACACTACACACATTGGTACAAGGGCATTTAAATGCTCCTTTCCGTCAATGAATGACGAACGAGCCTACGGCTGCATTTCAATAGTTAAATACTCACTGATCCGGGAATGCTCGGCGCTCTTTGGCCTCAGCGCATAAACAAAATTGCGTTGTTTTACTCGTTAGCCATAAAAAGTGGCCTCTGTGTCCCACATTGCAAAATGGCGAGGATGGAATATCAAGTCACGTGACTCGGAGTATGGTCAGGTGACCAACGCGGAGCGATTGACAGGCTGCCTTCAAGTGCTCCTCGTAAAACTTCTTTTTCTGGGTCTCCAACGATTTGGCGGCGCGTTCAAGTGCTTTTGGGTAGAAATACCCGTAGTACTAAAATGGACACTGTACAAAATAAGTTTTTAAAGTTGTTTTATATCAATCAAATACTAGTAGAGGCCTACTCTGTAATGGCAAAATCAAGATTGTGTTCTGAATAAAAATGCACATCCACTCAAAGTTTAGCCATAACTTGTGCCTGAGGTCCAGTGTTGGGCAAGTTACTTTCAAAATGTAATATACTACATATTACTAGTTACTTTCATTTGAAAGTAATACGTTACTTTACAATATTACTGTCTGTGTAGAGTAACTCGTTACTTATCACACTACTTTTGCATTACTTTTACCAAAACAACAGCAGCAGCAGAATTACATCGCTGACCGGGAACCATCCCAAAAAAGAATGTCAACCGTCTTGAAGTCAGTGTAATCAATCCAACATTCTAAATGTTATTCTTTTCTTTTGTTATTGTCATCTGTAGTGGTTATTTGCATAAAAACAGTTTGATTAGGAAATGATTGTATCTTTATTTAAATAGCCGATGTGCTTTGATTTAAAAAAATATGTAACTCAATGTGTAACTTGAGTTACTTGACAAAGTAACTGGTATAACATTACTGAAATCCTATAAGTAATAAGTTATATTACTGAGTTACTGCTAAAAGTAATATATTACATATTATGTTACTTTTGTAATGAGTTACCCCCAACACTGCTGAGGTCACATCAGGATTTTTCTTTAGGTTACATCAAAAGAAACAGCTGTTGCCATGGCAGCAGACAGTGTCCCTAAATCTTGCTTTCTGCTACACAATATGCTGCATATTGGCACATAATTTATGCAACAGAATGACTTTTCCCTGGATTTAAAGCAACCGATACCAATACTGTTATCGACGATGCCCGATATCATACCATGGCCGACCGATACGGATGCCGACCTTCAAAATAAAATCCAAGAACATACACAGACCTTACACACACAACACAATACCGGTCCGGAGTCGCACCAAACTAGATCTGAATACATGTAGCATCATTTAGTTTCAATACGTGACATCTCCCAGGTTGCTGTGTTAACAGCCAAATGTGAATGTAAAACCTAAACCATACAATATATGATGAAAACACTGTGGCCTCTTATCTAGCAGCAACACACTAAAAGGATGCCCAAGAAGCTATCAAAGAAGAGGATTGGGAGCTGTGGAGCAATGTCTCCTCCTAGTGTTTGTAAATGATAGTGAGCCCCCCTCTTCATCAAATTCAGGAATGAGTCCGGAAGTGGCAAATCGCCGCCATGCTGGACTGGTTCGTAAGGGGAAAAGGCAATAGAGCACGACAGGAATGAGTGAATGTTGGAGCTACAGGGAAAAGTGAATGGGCTTTTAGAATGGGGATTTCACTTCAATGCATAAAATAAGGTCTGTGGTTAACACAAGTTTATGGGAGTGGTCATTTGTGTTCAGCAGGATAATCTTCACAAACAAAGACCACTTGTATGACTTTTGAAGTGTAACACAATTTTCAGAAAATGCTTCTAATAATAAAGCCTTCGGCTGAGGCTATAAGTGGTGGGAGTATAAGTAGATAGGGAGAAGAGGACAAGGTGAGTTAAGGGGAAAAGGTACTGTAGATTCTCCAGAGTCTCCACCCTATGATTCGAGCGCGGTATACGCACGCTCAATTCCTAGTTTTAGAAAAACGGCAAAAAAAAATTGAATTCGCCAGCAACCTTGGCTCGCCGTTGAAGGTCCCTTCCCCCTGCATATCTGGTCCCTCCATGAGTCTATGGCGCTGTCAGATGGACTCCTGGCTGGCAGTCACTCAAAGCAGTCTTTTGAGTGTACATTTCAGCCATCAGACATGAGCCAGAAGGCCCCAGGCAAGACGAGGGCGTGACCCCCACCTCCCCTCTCTGAGTATGGGGTGAATCTTTCTCTCGCACCGCTGGTACGGTAAAAGTTGTGTCCAGAGGCATGTTTGGGCGGAAAGCGAAACCAAATCATATGAGGTGCATAGTTTGGTATAACACCGGCCAGTATCCGCCATCAGAGACATGTGATTTGGTTCTGGATCCGTGAACATGACTTTTCATTGAGAAAAATGCATTTTTCATTGAGAAAAATGCATTTTTCTCCGCTTTTCCAGGGACAGACAGACGTTTTCGGTGAACACTACCTTCAAGTATCGATAACGAAAGAACGGATGAAGGTAGGTAGAATCAAACTGTTTTTCCCCTATGAAAGTCGAGGCTCTCTTCTTTCTTTTAGGTTCTTCAGTGTTAACATAGGAGAATATATGATGTGGGTCTTGGAGGAATGGTGAAAATGCTCAAAAACCCTGGTGACTTTTCCTTTGAAACTCTGCATGGATTGAAGTGAAGTTTCAGTGCCACAGCAGGATATCAGACACACATTAGATTGGTCACTCCACATACTGTATGAATAGTGAGTCAGGAAAGACCACTTTCACCTTTGACACTCCTGATAGATGGAACAAGCTGCTGGACTCTCTCAACTGGACCAACCGGTCATCATAGAGACGTTCAGAAGATGCATGAGGGATTGCACTTGTTTTTCGTAGCCCTCTTATTTCAGAATCAGAATCAGAATCACTTTTATGAAATGATTTGTCTGATTTGTCATGATTTGTCTGCATCTGTGCTTTTCGTGTGATATTTTATTGTTTTATATGTAGGCCTAGCGTAATTTTGTAATTGTTTTATGTTTTTTTGTATGCTGTAATCAGGGCGTCCTTGAAAAAGAGAGCTTGTGCGGTCAAATCAAATAAATAAATGAACTTGTGAATTCAACTGAAAGTGTTATCCCCCCTCATGTATAGCCTATAGGTTGTATAGATAGATCCGTGTGGTGACATCGCGTGATACAACCACATCTGTACAAGCTGGACTGTGTACACATAGACACGGACACACGCACACCTACACACACACACACACACACACACACACACACTGTAATTCAGGCGTAAATTGGTGTAAAACAACACTGTGCTGGAAAATGTCATATTTCATCGTTCCCCATCTCCATTCCTATGTGATTTTTATGAACTATAATCCCCTCCACCACCTATTACCCCGGCTGCCTCTCTGTCAGCGGCACACACAGAGCCTGTTCTCTAATCTGAAGTGACAGCCCATATACCTCCGCTCACACATTACGCTCTGGCCCCCCGGGCAACTCAGCCTCCTGCTCCTTTGAAAATGTTGGAGCAGGTTATTTCTATTGAAGTATTAAAGTCATACTTCAGTTTAAGCTATTATTCCAGGCGTGCTTTTCCTCCCCACCTGCAGGGCGGCTCAGTGAGTGGATTGATTGAATGTGAACGAGAGAGAAGGCCTCAAATGAACGGAATAAGAAGGGACATTCAATTGTATGATCGATCAACAGGTTATGTCATCAAGAATGTGATTGAAATCCTTCAATGTAGAGCTCAATTAGTAGATTATTAGATTATTTTGATAATCGATTCATCGTTCAGAGTACAATTTTAAGAGAAAAGGTCAAAATGATCTGATTCCAGCTTCTTAAATGTGAATATTTTCTGGTTTCTTTACTCCTGTATGACAGCAAACTGATATTCTCTTTGAGTTGTGGACAAAACAAGACATTTGAGGGCGTCATCTTGGGCTTTGGGAAACACTGATCGTCATTTGCTACCTTGTTCTGACATTTTATAATCGTCAGATTAATCGATTATGAAAATAATCGTTAGTTGCAGCCCTACTTCAACGTTTAATTGAGTTCCAAGTGTGTATTTTGCATTGGGGTAGAGTGATTAAAGAGAGTTAGTTCACTTTCAAACAAATTTTTTAGAGGAGAGACTGCAATCCTGGATATTCCTCTGTTAGTTGGAAATGATAACATGTTTTCTAGTGCAATTGCTGTAAACTGGTGTCACTCTGAGTCAGGGCTCCTTTAGTCCCTATTCACCTTATGTAGCCACGCCCATTTGACCCGGTCGTGTGGTCGTGTCACGACTTCCGGCTAAAAAAAGAAAAAGGCCGGCTGCTCCAATATCGTCTAACTCTGAATTAACTAATAATTTAGCCAATTGTATGTAACATACCAAATAAAAGCAAATGGCAATGTCTAAGAATGCAATGCCATGTAACTGGCTCGTTAAGTCTCGCATTCCAGGGAATTACGTTAACGTCTGCGGGTCTTATAGACGTAAGTGGCTTGCGCTGCGCTCGGGGGAGAGAAAACCATCTGAAGCTTTCTTTGTTGGACTCCCGGTGTGTTTTACAAGAAAGTGCTCGTCATTGTCGACGATAACGTTATCTGACCTGGCTAACACTGGATACTCTGCTTGCTTGCTGTGTACCGAGCTCAAAGTAGTAGGCTACGTTCTTTGTTTTACCCCCTGCACTGTCCACTACAAAAACAACTCTCTTCTTCTGACGTTCTTTTGTATTTCACGCCGTGAACCAACGGAAGTGTTAACACGACCCAGAAGAATTTGGCCCACCCCCGCGTATGAACAGTCCCCAGCATGACTAAGGGTGGTTTCACATTAGGGACCAAGGACAGTTTCTGAGCACACTTGACCCCAAATTGACCTCAGGTCTGGTCCGTTTGATGAGTGTGAACAGGGTTCGAGTTATAGTCAGATAGGCAGGGGCGCCGGGAATAAATTGCGCAGTTTTGTCCTCAAATTGTGGCCGTTTGAAGCCAGATTTAGAGGAATATCTCATTTTAAATTAACATTCGCTTTAGACTGTTGTCTGATGTCATTATTCAGTCTTACTCTTAACCATCAATGTGTTTCTTTTCTCACTCACCTCCGCTCCGATAGCTATATAATGCCGTGATATTTACTTATTTGCATCTGATAAAATACAACAATTTAATTTGACAAATGAGACAAAATTGCTGAACTTAAATGAACATTTATTTAACTCTGTCTCTGCACTTATAAATCAAAAACTACAAAAATAAATACATAATGCTTATACATACATACATATACATAATGCAAATACAATTTGCTGCTTTCCGAGCAGTTCTCTGCACTCCGCAAGAAACGCTGCCGGGAGAGAAGTCTGGCTGCATGGAAACAGGCTGCTGGTACTGTATAAGCTCTGCCATTGGTGCGGACCATTTCAGTCGGTCCCTTTCTGCTCCCTCTAAGCTCTGCCATTGGCTCCGACCGGCTCTGACCGACCGGCTGTGACCATTTATGGATTTCCTTTCCGCTCCCTCCGTGACGAATCTGTCTATCTCAAATGCCTGCGCCGCTGTGAAACAACATCAACAATGCTAGCTCGTTGCTACACGCTGAAAACGATTGGATCTGGATTGTGCAATAAAGCAGGCCTGCTTGGTAGGCTACTTTCGGTGGATGGTGGTCAAGGTAAACAGAGTCTTTCCCTCCCGCTATACCAGAGTGGAGGTATTAGCAGCAAGACTCTCCCCCGTTGTAGAGAGAGAGTCTGGCTAGCGAGACTACCTTCTGCCTCACCTGTCTCCACTTTCTCTGCACCTCATCTACTGCTTCGCAGAATGGCCAAAAGAGAATTCTGAATCTGTATTACTTTGAAATTAAACGGATTAAATGAATATAGAAAACAGCGAATTCAAGAAGAGTAAATGCAAGTTCATTTTTCAGATTCAAATGCGAACATTCAATTTCACTGATCACATACAAATTCAGAGTGCATAATTCAAATCTGGTGGCTCATCTTCATATGCCTCATTTGGACTTGCTTCACGCCACTCCATGCCTCACCACAGGGTGGCAGTGGTAAGCTGCTGGTCAGTGCCAGATGCATAGAGGGATGGAGAGAGAAAGAAAGGGATCATTTCAATTGAACTAAATTGTTCCATTGTGTTTCTTTGTTATATTATCGCTGATGACACTGATATTTATTGATTAGTGTTTAATTAATGGTCATCTGTTCATGTCTCCAATATTAACCTCATGGGATGCTTTGTAAGCATATAGGTTTCTTTCCTGTCGTGCCAATAAAGAATATTTGAATTAAAGTGAAATTAATTGAATTGAAATTGGGAGAGAGAGAAACAGAGACAGAGGGGAGAGAGAGAGAGAGAGAGAGGGAGAGAGAGAGAGAGAGAGAGAGAGGGAGAGAGAGAGAGAGAGAGAGAGAGTGAATAAGGGGGTGATCAGGAGAGTGGTCAAGCAGCTATTTGCCGAAGAGTTCATTTGCAAAAACAGGTAGGCTAAAATGCCATTCTTGAAATGAATAAACGACACCTGTTTGGTACTCACTGGAGTGGACATTAAAAAAAACATTATTGATGTGTTGTGTGAAAATGATCAGGTGAAAATGTTTTAATGATGATGTTTCATTAAAAATATGCAAGAAATAAAGTAATTGCAATCTAAATACATCTATATAAACAGATAGAAAATACAAACGGGGAGACCGGTACGTGTTTTTTTGCAAATTAACACTTCTCTTCTTCTCTTATACTGTATTATGTGATGCACTGGAGGCTGAGAGAGAGAGAGAGGGAGAGAAAGAGAAAGAGAGAGAGAGAGAGAGAGAGAGAGAGAGAGACACACACACACTGAGAGAGAGAGTGAGAGAGAGAGAGAGAGAGAGAGAGAGAGAGAGAGGGCCCATATTGTTTTTGTGGCAAATTGATGTGATCCATCTGAACCATGTGACTCCTGCAGCACACTCCCCGAGTGACCAGCGCCACGCCACACCCAAGGGCGACTGGAATTGCATTGTGGGTCTTTTTCTTTTTTCTCTTTTTGAGGCAATAAGGGACGATGTATGTCCTCCATTTTGCCACGCGGAGTGAGCAAACAAAACGACAGCCTGTAGTTATATGTCTCACACTCCTTCTTCCCTTAAAAATATACCCTTTCTCTCTCTGTTTCTCTCTCTGTTTCTCTCTCTCTCTGTCTCTCTTTCTTTCTCTCTCCCCCCCGCCCCCCCCCTCTCTCTCTCTCTCTGGGAGAGGTGGGCGTGCAGGCGGCTTTGCTTCCCAGGTCATTTTCTTTGGAGTTGTTGCTTTATTGTGCTCGCTGATCCGATTTCCCTTCCTCTCCGGTGTGATTTCTCTTTCCGCTGCCCCGGCCAATCTCGCAGCCACGGTTCACCTGGAAAAGAAAAATAGTGTGTGTGTGTGTGTGTGGGGGGGGGGGGGGGCGCAACAGCCGCAACACCGCCGCCCGCCACCGACAACAACGATGACGACAAACTGCACCAACACAGCATAATGACGCTTTCACTTGAAGAATGGAAATAGTGTGTGTTCATGAGCCGTCGGGGGCGCCTGGTGCCGGATCAAGAAATATGAATCTTATATTATGGAGGAACTGGGAGGAAATGGATCTGATGGTGGGTGTGGTGGTTTCTCGAGGTCGAGGGACTTTTATTGTGAAAAGGTGGGGTTTACGTCGATTTAAAGAGCTGGTTGTACAGTAAGTGTCAGGATTCCTCTAAAGGTGGGTGAACTTTGACCTCCACTCGTGGATTATAACAGAGTGACTAAGGGTGCTTTCTCACTGGGAATGATTGCTTTCGTTACGTCCCGCGCCCGGGGCACGTTTGCCCCCCCTCCCCTCTCCCCCCGCTGGCCAGCTTTCACATTACAACATTTCTTCCGCGCTCGGGAACGGAACAGAGTGCACGTGCGTCATCAACTACGCCTGGAGTGTATCCTCGCCCGTGTGTTGTCTATGTGGTTCGGAACGTTCACATTCGCACGTGTTCCGTTCCCGGGCACGCCAAAGCGCTCCCCAGACCACCTTTCCAAGTGGATCCTGTCACGGTTCCCCGTTGTGCGTCCGGGCGCAGAACGGAACAGAACGCAACGTTCACACTCGTCAAACGTTCCGAAACGGGGGTCAATTTGGGGACAAGTGTGCTCGTGAACGGTACCGGGGCGCCAGTGAGAAAGCAAACTAAGTCTACCGGGTTCGGCATGGGCCCTAAGGGATTTCATTTTACTTGGACCAGGGGAGTTTCTAGGGAGTGGCCCCACCCCTGAAATCTAATTGGCCACCCCAGGTGCCACCCCAACGCTCCAAAGTGAGGCTAAATGTTGGTGAGGAAAAACCTTTTCTACATCCTTGCTAATGCTGCACTCAGTGCCCCCTTTGCTTGAGTTTGTGCCCCCCCCGACGCGACTGACTTGGACAAACCAAGTGATTCAGCTATAGAATCAGGAGAGACCATATAGAACATTTCACTTGAAAGAAAAATCAACTATTTTTTTGGTTTGGTCCAAGTGAAATGTTCTATGGTCTCTCGTGATTCTGAATATAGCTGAATCATCACTTGGTTTGTAAGTAAAACTCTTTTTATAAGGATTTTACGAAAAGTCAATGGAAAAATGTATGGTGAATTATCTTATTTAGGCATGGCATACTTGTAAATGAGATACATTCACAGTACAACATAGTGAATAGCATCAAAAGTTTGAATGGTATTTTAAGGATAGGTTTTTTTAATCAGAAAACCCCCCATAAATGAATGTTATTTCACTCATATAAATTGATTTCTGTGTATATTAGTGGCTGCCATTTTAATGATCACCAGCTCTGGGCCATAGTTTACCTTCCTTTTTATTTACCACTACATCACTGGTTATGATGGCCGTCAATATAATAAAAGTGTTGCAATTATGCACATTTGAGTCGTTGTAGTTAACTGTGTGTGTGTGTGTGTGTGTGTGTGTGTGTGTGTGTGTGTGTGTGTGTGTGTGTGTGTGTGTGTGTGTGTGTGTAGATTGCCCATGGAAACAAACGAAGTCAGACGAACAGAGAGGAGACAAAACAAGTCTATTTGATCATTTCCTAATTCCTCCACACCGCAAATTTTAATCAGAAGTTTTCCACAGAAAAAAAGAGTCCCAGACCACAGCGACATTAGCGCTTAGCCACATGCTAAGGAGCTGTTTTCCCTCAGCCGCAAAATTAATTACTTATTGATCAAGTGAGCACGTGAATGAAATGAAGTGAATTAATAAATAAGTGAATAGATATAGCGGCGTTCGTTGGGGCCGTAGGTGGGCTGGTTATTCACATTTGCAGACATCATGGTTGGCAGATTCCATTTGTTTTCTATTTCATTATGACCAAACTATTAATAGGGCCCCATGGAGATTTCTTTATGATTGTAATTGTATGATTTATTTATTTATTTTATTTATTTATTTAAAAAGTTTTAAAAAGAAAAGCTGGGAGTGTGAGGACAACCACAATATGGAACCCACACAACACTGTAAATAGAGGTTTGATGACCATTCACATAGAGGCACAATTTTAGGTAATTAAAAAAAAAGAGTTGATTGGATCCATCAAAATGTATCTACAATAATAATAACCCCAATATATCCATATGTATTTTTGATTGAATTTAAAGCAGTTGTTTTTGTTGCAGCACAATTTTAATATCCACTTCTGATAGAGCAGGTTTCCTATTTTAATTCCCTCCACTTAAGGATTAGTTGTTTTCTCTTATATGAATAATTAAATGGCAATAATCTTCATCTTTGCTTTTAATAAAAGGCCCTAGTTGTGGAAAGTTGTGCGCTAATTGGAATCCTCCCCCAAACCTTGGTAAGTACATATCATTAGGCCTCGCTGCAGGATGGTC
>NC_139651.1:13827318-13834818 GCF_964638095.1 Poromitra crassiceps | reverse complement strand
TGACCTCCAGTGTTATTGCGGTGCGACACTTGTAAGAAGTACCCGCACCTGTTGTCTCATAATTATCCTTGTAAATGCCAATATTTGACATTTACCAGGTGGTATATTTTTCACTCCGCAAATTTACGATACATGTGATATACGACATGTACATAGCTTAAACGGAGTATACGCTAAGTGTATAAGCTCAGATGGGGGGGGGGGGGGATTTTCTGTTTTTATCACTGCTATAACCAAGCACTCTCTCTCTCTCTCTCTCTCTCTCTCTCTCTCACTTTCTCTCACCCCCCCCCCCCCCCACACACACACACACACTGCAATGTCGCCAGTGACCCCAGACATGCAGAGCTGACCCTATTAGCATTGTTTATGACATGTTTAAGACTAGTAAACATAGTAGTAAACACTCCATTAGGCCCCCGAAAACTCCCGTCCACACCTCCGCGGCCCGCCGCACACGCACGCACACACACACACACACACACACACACACACACACACACACACACACACACACACACTTTATGCTTGTTCGCTTTTTCTTCCGCTAGCCCGGTCCATTCCGGTCAGCCGATTTGTCGTTGCGGCTGCCTTGTGATTTAGCACGCGCAATAACAGGTCCGGACGGGGGATGCGTTGCAGTGTCTTATAGCGGGCCGATAGTGTGGGAAGTGTGAAATATGCATTTGATATTTCAGAGTGCTGTGAAAGCCGGGCGATGGAGCTATAGCCGGTCAGAGGTCAGGGTCAGGGGCTTTTATGTGCCGGGGCCGGTTGACAATTTTGAATGAGTGGTCCAATAAGTCTGTATGATTGCGTGTCACGGGTTCAAAACCTGGGGAAAATATGGAGCCCATATTCAAGACCGGGGTGTGTGTGTGTGGCACGTTTATCAAGTCTCGCTGACCACATCCCGCCCGACCAGCGCCGTTCTGTTTTCTGATCAAATAAATGCACGAAGCATCCGGACCACAGGAACGCACCACCGGGGCTATTCTAACAGTCGCTGTTACAGAGGTGGCTCCAACCACCAATAGAATCAAAAACTCAATAATATTTTCAGCCTTTTGCCTCCTACCAATAATAATAATAACAATGATGATGATGATTATTGTTATTATTAATGTATAGGCTACTCCACTATGGGGTCTTAGGGATTAAATTGGGTGTACCCTCCTTTTAAACCAGAGGTGTGTATGTTCCATCCCTGGCTCCATCTATTACCTGGAAGCTGTGGTTTTGGCCCTTGCACTCTTTACTCTTGGTTACTAAATATAAGCAATCTGTATAAGCTTATTCCACTGTTGCACTCAGGGTGCAACACTGGATAAGGGCGTCAGCTAAACGTCGAAAACGCAAATGTAAAAAATAAATGGTGATGCAATACAATTTTTTTTTATCATCCGCGTGGAGAGCAGAGTGCATTCCTCATCGTTTTCTATAGGGGCGATAGGAGCATAGTGCCACAACGGGACAGCTCCTCTACAGCCGGCTTTCAAAATTTCAAAATAAAACGCAAGATAAGTATGTTCTCTTGCCAAAGCCGAGAATCACTTTCCCCCTGTATATGAGCCTCGCCACTGTGTAGAATGTGTCCATGTGTGAAATGCATATTCTGCAGGTGAGGGGATCCCGAAAGAGACAAAAGCCGACAGAACCAGCTTGAATGTCACCCCGGGTAATAATACAGAACCAGAATTCAGCCCTATCGCTAATTAGAGACCGGGTTATTGCTGAGTGAAGGAACAGAGACACAGAGAGAGAATGTATTTTAATTCAATCTTTAGCTTTAATAGTAATGCTTAATTTGTCATGAGGGAAGGTGGTGTTTCTTAAAGGCCAGGCAGAGCTCATGTTTAATTGGGGTGAACGAGGAGGCTGGTAATAGGGGGGAGGTGCAGGGGTGGTGGGTGGGAGGGAGCGGCGACGGTGTGGTAAAGTGTGATTTGTGTTTTCTCCATGAAATACTGTCGCACTACGGCATCAGGTATGACCAGCCAGAGATATTATAACAGCAACGCATCAAGGAGGGATGTGTGTGTGTGTGTGCGTGGTGCTGATGAGAGTGAGGCACCAGCTGCGTTTCCATCCAGGCATTCTGCGCTAATTATGATTAGAAAAAGCAGAATGGAGACGGGCACATTTTGACACACGCAAAAAAAAAAGTATTCAGGCTCGCTCGAGGTGGACAAAGGTAAAAAAAAAAAAGATGGATCAAATACATTGCTCAATGAATAATGGTGCATGGACTCGACCAATGGGGCAATCCCATTGCACAGCAGTCAAGAAATGGCTTTGGATTAGGGCTGTGAATCTTCACTGGCCTCACGATTCGATTCGATTACGATTAATCTGTCAACGATTCCATTCGATTCGATTCCACGATGCATCACGATGCATCTCGATACAGCTCAAAGTATCGCAGCTCCAAGTATCAAATCCTCAATTTTCTTATTATTACTGCGCATGGCTACTTTTTCATCAATTAATACAAGCAGTCAGATAAATATCAACTCCCTTTTTTACTTAGAAAGTGCTTTAAAATCTGAATGTGAACAGAAATTTAAACATAAACGATTCAACGATTCATCTGTCAACGATTCGATTCACACGTCCACATCGCGATGCATCAATTATACGATTAATTTTGACACCCCTACTTTGGATGTTCAAAAATCTCAAGCACTACCTCCCTGAAATGTTCTATGTGCTGTATACGTCTCCATTGTGTTTGTGTGACCATTAGGTCTGCACATTAGAATAGTGAATTTCTTTCTTTTCATCTTCAGACAGCATGAAATACGATAATGCCGAAGAAGTTGTTCTTATTCTTCAAAGACTCTTTCCATCTTTCTGGTGGATGTGATTTGAGATTTTCACTTTGACATTTTCGCAAAACATATCAAAAAGTTTGCTTAACATGTGTGGAAACACAGCTACAGCAGGATGGAGGCTCAATGTCAATAGAGTGTCAACCTCTTTATTAGGCCGACTGAAGTCCATCAACATTGCAACAAACGTTAGCTATCTGGCTAATGCTCTTCCTTTGTCAACAAAACAAGTTACTCTTGAAGTCTTGTTGGAAGAGAGACAGCTGTTAAAAGATCATTCTTCTTGTCAAATGTCTTTTACTAATCCACTAAACAAATCATGGCAGGTTTAGATGCTTTTCTCACTTTTGCTAATACTAATCACAACAATTACTGTATTCTAAAACCAGACACAGACAAAGAGCAAGCTGTCTACCAGAGAGGCAGAGATGATTTTGGTGCCAACTTGACACATATTTTATTTTAGTCCTTCAACTTTCTGCATCCAGTGAAACAAATACAGTACATGTACCATGTAGTACGGCCTACCACAACCATCCAGGTGACTGCCTGGAGGTTAGGCTTCTACTTTGCCTACTACCAGTTTTCTCTTTGAATAATCATTTCTCGCAGTTTTGGCTGTTGGCAAATATCTGCAAATACAAATATGTAAACTTCAAACAAATTAGACTCAGATTGAAAGATTTGGTTCAGTGACGATCTTAAAAGGTTCTGATATGGGACTCTAGAGAACGTGCTCGTCCCCTGCGCTCGGTGTATAGGGTACTGATGGAGTCACAGCTCATTGATGTGATGCAGAGGAAATAGGTTATATAGTATAATAATAATAATAATATTCCAAACAAAAAACACAAACGTCCGTGCACTGGTTGATGTTGAGAGGGATGCAGGATGTGGAGCCTGTGTTTGTACCCACTATGATACGTCTGTGTGTGTGTGTGTGTGTGTGCGTGTGTGTGTGTGTGTGTGTGTGTGTGCGTGTGTGTGTGTGTGTGTGTGTGCGCGTGTGTGTGTGTGTGTGTGTGTGTGTGTGTGCGTGTGTGTGTGTGTGTGTGTGTGTGCGTGTGTGTGTGCGTGTGTGTGTGTGTGCGTGTGTGCGTGTGTGTGTGTTTGGATGTGGGGGGAGGCTGTTGGCTTGTTGGCTGCCTGAGGCTACAGCTCTAAGTGTGTGAAATGAGGGAGCGCTCACCCCCGGCACATGGAGCAGCAAAGCGGTGTGTGTTACTGTGTGTTTCTGTGTGTGTTACATGTGTGTGTGTGTGTATGTGCGTGCGTGCGCTACATACACATCAGACATATGTCAAATTCACTGACATGTCTGCTGATCTGACTGACATCCAGCCTCCCCACACACCAAGTCAGGGAGGGGGGCAGGGGGTGGGACTGAGGTTGAATCACATGTCACATGTACCGTATTTGACATGTGATTGAACCTCAGCCCCACCCCCCACCTCCCACCCCACTGAAGGCCTCAACTACATCAAGTGATATACTAAACAAGCATTTCATTTATACTTTTATCATTTATTATTACTTGTTTTGTTTAGATTGTGCGGTCAGGTGTTCATTATCAAACTGATTTATTATTATTAAGTTATATAGAACTTTTTTCTGAGCATCTTGGTGTAATTCAATTGTCGTCTTTTGTGTCCACTTACATTTCCTTTCTCCAGGTATTTTGGTGGAAACCTTATGGAGACTTTTAAGCCCTCGCACCCTGAATGTCTCCTTAATACTTAACTTAACTTACCTTAAGTCTTAACTTCAAAGTTATTTTTCCCATAATTGTATGTATAATGCTAAATACATTTGTTTATTCTATCTTATTTTCCAGTTTCTTTTAGAACACAAAGAACAAAATTGAACATACTCACACACAGCTAGGGGGAAAAAGGCATATATATATATATACATATACCGTATATATATATACACATATACCGTATATATATATACATATATATACGCAAGGGGTCCAATCGAACAGGCGAGTCACCCGTCGCCCTTAACCTCGTCGAAGTAGCCCGGGAACGGGTCCCAGATAGTTGAAAATCTTTCGAGTGAGTTGGTCCTCAGGAACCTGAGTCTCTCCAACCGTATAACTGAAACCATGTCCGTCAACCACAGCTGAAAAGAAGGCGGAGAGGGGGACTTCCATTCCTTCAGATGCGTCTGAGTCTCTGCTTGGCGACAGTCGCCCCCTGTGTCAGAGACTGTTGGGCGCCATGACTTTTAAGCCCATCCTCCTCTCCCCAGTGAGGGACTGGTCCAACTCACAGCCTAGATAAGTATCACAGCGTTTAGTTGAAACCGCTGTGTGGACCAACCTTAACATTAAAACCAGGTGATCTTCCCAATTTGACCTTGGTCCCAAAGAGAATAGACTCTGTCTTACCTAAGTGGAGAGAGAGCCTGTTATCTGTGAGCCGGTATCTGTTGCCTTCCCTTAGTCCCTTCTTTTGTCATCTCCTTTCCTACTGTACATGTGTCATTTTCATTTCATCCCCCCTTTTTTCTTCTCACCCTCTCTCCTTCCTATCTTCCTTGCTTCCTTCCTTCCAGTAAGACCCTTCTCAAGAGCAGGGAATGAGCGATTTGAAGTTGTTTTCCCCCAGTGTTACTTCCCTACAGATCCTACAGATGGCGCTGTTATCCATGACTCCAAACCCCTCGGTTCATGTTTGCAGCCCTCCTCTCTGTACTGCTGCTGAAGGTGAAAGCTCTCCTCTTCCATTACCCCTGATTGCCGGACGTGTGCCACAAACAGGCACTAAACTTGTCTCGCGTCGACGACACTTCCTTCATTCAGCCATAAAACCATGGAAAAAACATGACTCTGATTTGTTACGACGAGCTTTAATTTATGAACGTACTCCAACACCGGGCTGTTTGTGACCCTTTGAGGCGGGCGTCTCAACGAACGTCTTCTCCTCGCAGCGAGACAGAGACAGATAAAAGACATTTTGATATATGAGAAAGGTAAAAACATGCGTCCCTCACATCTTCATGCTGGAAAGTAATGCTATTTAAGCATTAAGAGAGATAGCATTAAGAGAGATGATGAGAGGGCGTCGTCAGTGAAGGATAGGATAGGAAATCCCCCATAGGGAATTCTTCAATCAGGAGTCATGACGCTGGTGGTGGTCAGGGGAGGAGGTGGGGCAAAAACTGCTTCAGGATGAAGATCAGCAACTGAGAATGACCTAATGGTACATACACAGCACATAGCAAACAGAGTAAAACATGGACCCTGATATACTACGCTGATTAGGTGATTGGGATCAGCTGGAGAGGAATACCTTGGGCCGATTGGTTATTGCCACATGTGTGGTAAACTGTGAATGGGTGAGGAGACGGCATCAGAGAAAGGGGGCGAGCCTAACAATGAATGGGTTATACGACCTCAAAGAAAGGGGGCGTGCACTGTGATATGACCTGAACTGGGCATTGGCTGTTAAGTAGTCTTCATTATTGAAAATAGTCCAAGACATTATTTGCGTGTGTGAGATTATTTCCACCGAAGACAAGAGCAAATGAACATTTCTCAAACGGAGATGTCTAAATGCAATATAATAAATATAATAAAATGCCATTTGATTCTACTCTAGAGTCTAGACCAATAAAGCCGCATGCTGAAAATGGGCAAAAAGATCATTCAAATATCCATTCAAATAGATGCACATTCAGTTTGTGAGTTATAGAAAGATTATGTAGGCATGTTGCATCCAGTGTGTGTGTGTGTGTGTGTGTGTGTGTGTGTGTGCGCGTGCGTGCGTGCGTGTGTGTGACACAGAGAGAGAGAAGTGAGTATGTCTGTTTAAATGCTATTTATTTAGCAATATTTTGGTCAAACTTGACTGAGACGTTAAACATTTCTACTGGGTTTATCTACTAACTGTTATTTCTATAATTCTTGCTACTGATGTCATCAAAAGGCTTTGGAGATCTTTGTCTTGCCATGCCAACATGGCCCTGAAAATAGATGAGAGGGGGAAATGAGTGAGAAAGAAAAAGCATCAACTAAAATATGGCAGCTGATCACACATTGTGATTTTATGTTTTCATGGTTAATAATTGTATCATTTGCCAATATTGATGGGCATTTTCAATTCCCCTGAAAAGCCCAGGTGTGGTGTATCAAGCGCTTCCTTTATGCCAGACCAATTACAACCTTTGAATGTGCAGCCTGCACCATGTGACCAGAAGTGAAAAGTTCAGCTGGAGGAGCAGCAGAGAAAGCTCACATATAAGAGCATCTGTGGGATAACGATGCACCGGCCCGACTTTAGAGAGGAGGACCCTGAAAACAATGTTTCACTTTCTACACGTGGAGTCATTTGAAGACATGACAGCAAAGACGTTGATAAAGACATAATGACACAATAATCAGACAGTGAGTGAAAGCAAGACTTTGTACAGATGCTGCTGCTACTTTGAGAAATGCTATAAGAAAAGGTGAAAAGACGATGTATGTTAAATGAAATAAAATAATTGTGTTGCTTGAAATCCAGACAAATGAACAGCATTTAGCAAAAATAATCTGCTTTATCATTCTTGCAATTGTGCAGCTTGATTACAGTCTAGGCCTGTCAGTCACATCACATGCACTGGTCTACAGTTACACATTGCTATTACCCTCACACAAAAGCACATGCATTCTGGACATACT
>NC_139651.1:13797318-13807318 GCF_964638095.1 Poromitra crassiceps | reverse complement strand
TGTGTGCCATGTGTGCACCAGTGTGTGTGCACCAGTGTGTGTGCCATGTGTGCACCAGTGTGTGTGCACCAGTGCGTGTGCCATGTGTGCACCAGTGCGTGTGCCATGTGTGCACCAGTGTGTGTGCACCAGTGTGTGTGCCATGTGTGCACCAGTGTGTGTGCACCAGTGCGTGTGCCATGTGTGCACCAGTGCGTGTGCCATGTGTGCACCAGTGTGTGTGCACCAGTGTGTGTGCCATGTGTGCACCAGTGTGTGTGCACCAGTGCGTGTGCCATGTGTGCACCAGTGTGTGTGCACCAGTGTGTGTGCCATGTGTGCACCAGTGTGTGTGCACCAGTGTGTGTGCCATGTGTGCACCAGTGTGTGTGTGCACCAGTGCGTGTGCCATGTGTGCACCAGTGTGTGTGTGCACCAGTGTGTGTGCCATGTGTGCACCAGTGTGTGTGCACCAGTGTGTGTGCCATGTGTGCACCAGTGTGTGTGTGCACCAGTGTGTGTGCCATGTGTGCACCAGTGTGTGTGCACCAGTGTGTGTGCACCAGTGTGTGCACCAGTGTGTAGCAGTGTGTGTGCACCAGTGCGTGTGCCATGTGTGCACCAGTGTGTGTGCACCAGTGTGTGTGCCCTGTGTGTAGCAGTGTGTGTGGCTCCTTGCATCAGTAGGGAGACCTGGAAAGAGGCTCATCATTACCAGATAAGAGGCCACTGTGGAAGAGGAGAGAGCAGAGAGAGAGGACGGGCAGGGCGGGGGAACGGGGACAGAGAGGGGACGGGCAGGGCGGGGGAACGGGGACAGAGAGGGGACGGGCAGGACATGGGGAACGGGGACAGAGAGGGGACGGGCAGGGCGGGGGAACGGGGACAAAGAGAGGACGGGCAGGACATGGGGAACGGGGACAGAGAGGGGACGGGCAGGACATGGGGAACGGGGACAGAGAGGGGACGGGCAGGACATGGGGAACGGGGACAGAGAGGGGACGGGCAGGACATGGGGAACGGGGACAGAGAGGGGACGGGCAGGACATGGGGAACGGGGACACGGGGCTGCGCTCTTAAGTGTTAGTGATGGACTAGACAATGCAAGGTGATGTAGGATTTAAATCAACTCTTCCCCCCTCGGAGCACCCGGGGGAAATGGCTCTCTGATGCCATCCAGTGCAAGAGCTCTGTCTGCTTTCACTTCTCTCTTCTCCTCTCTTGTCTGACTCGGGACTGTCTGCCCTTAACCCTCTTCCTTTCCTTCCATACAGTGGTAGGGGAGAGTGGGGTCCATACAGTGGTAGGGGAGAGTGGGGTCCATACAGTGGTAGGGGAGAGTGGGGTCCATACAGTGGTAGGGGAGAGTGGGGTCCATACAGTTGTAGGGGAGAGTGGGGTCCATACAGTGGTAGGGGAGAGTGGGGTCCATACAGTTGTAGGGGAGAGTGGGGTCCATACAGTGGTAGGGGAGAGTGGGGTCCATACAGTGGTAGGGGTGAGTGGGGTCCATTGATACAAAAATGTATCCGCTGTTTGAAAGTGAAAGTATGCTCTCTGTTCCCGGTGTGCTGCAGTTTCCAGACGGGAGGCCATCCGTTTCCATAGCGAGATTGAGTCAAACGTATATTTGAAACCTTCTATTCTTGACATTGAACTTCCCTTTTCTTTTAAATTCACCTGATCAATTCTCTAAATTGCAAAGTTCAGTAGACAGTCACATGGTTTTTCTAATTTGACAACCATGACCAAATAAACTGTGTTTCCTCTTCTTATCATTTGTGTATAATATCAATAATTTCATGCTTGTGGTCAGAGTTCCTCTCTTGATAGAAATAAATAGCATCTTTTTGCAATACCATACAGTGGTAGGGGAGAGTGGGGTCCATGCGGTGGTAGAGGTGAGTGGGGTCCATACAGTGGTAGGGGAGAGTGGGGTCCATACAGTGGTAGGGGAGAGTGGGGTCCATACAGTGGTAGGGGTGAGTGGGGTCCATACAGTGGTAGGGGTGAGTGGGGTCCATACAGTCGTAGGGGTGAGTGGGGTCCATACAGTGGTAGGGGTGAGTGGGGTCCATACAGTGGTAGGGGAGAGTGGGGTCCATACAGTGGTAGGGGAGAGTGGGGTCCATACAGTGGTAGGGGTGAGTGGGGTCCATACAGTGGTAGGGGTGAGTGGGGTCCATACAGTGGTAGGGGAGAGTGGGGTCCATACAGTGGTAGGGGAGAGTGGGGTCCATACAGTGGTAGGGGAGAGTGGGGTCCATACAGTGGTAGGGGAGAGTGGGGTCTATACAGTGGTAGGGGAGAGTGGGGTCTATACAGTGGTAGGGGAGAATGGGGTCTATACAGTGGTAGGGGAGAGTGGGGTCTATACAGTGGTAGGGGAGAGTGGGGTCCATACAGTTGTAGGGGTCAAATTGGTCATGTGACCACACATTCCTTGAAGAGCCAAGTCCCCACTCATGATTACTAGGGTGGAGACTCTGGAGACGATGCGCCATGGGTGCACTTTTCTTTGGTTGTGACCAAATCCATGTCAACTCATGCCACTTCATCCACATCATCAGTGGGTATGCGAGGCCACGCAGCAGCCGAGCTGCATGCGGCGAGCCCGTGCAGCGGGCGGGGCGAGCCTAGGGGGCTGATACCCCTAGTATTACTATCCACCTTATTTCTAGCTGCCATGATGCCTTATGGGTGCTTCTCCCCCCCCCCCCCCCCCCCCCTCCCCAGCTTCCCGTTACTTGATTGTTGCAGCTTGCGCATTTCCTCGCATTTCCTCGTTATTAACGAGGAGTGACAATCAAGTCACGTTAAACCGGACCTTGTACCCATAATTATTTGACAGTGGGGCATTCAAAAAAAAGGTGGATAGGAGCAAAATATCTTGAGAGATCGCTAAGAATGTAATATTCTTTTTGCTGCACGTTATCAATCATGTTCTACGATTGGGTGTAAAGATTTTGCAAATTGTGGGAATTTCAGATCTTGGAGCTTTTTTGACCTTAACTGCTGAACTGTGTGTGTGTGTGTGTGTGTGTGTGTGTGTGTGTGTGTGTGTGTGTGTGTGTGTGTGTGTGTGTGTGTGTGTGTGTGTGTGTGTGTGTGTGTGTGTGAGAGAGAGAGAGAGACGGGTGTATGATATGTTTATAATTAAACGACACTACAGTGGTGAGTGCTGACCAGTGGGATCACATTGTAAGTCTTTGTGTGTGTGCATATATATGTGTCTCCGTGTGTGTGTGTGTGTGTGTGTGTGTGTGTGTGTGTGTGTGTGTGCGTGTGTGTGTGTGTGTGTGTGCAAATATATGTGTGTCTCCGTGTGTGTGTGTGTGTGTGTGTGTGTGTGTGTGTGTGTGTATGTGTGTGTGTGGGGGAGAGAGCGAGAGACAAACAAACACACACACACACACACACACACACACACACACACACACGCACACACACACACACACACACACACACACACACAGGGAGATAGAGGGAGAGGAAGACAGATGACTTGGCCAGTTGTAATATCTCCAGACCAGAGGGAGCTATGTAACATTAAATATGCTCACAGACAATTATTAATGTCGGCCATATTAATGACCAGGAACATGGGAGCAATTCAAATACCTACAAACTGCAGTCACACACACCTTCAGCACCAAACAACATACAGTACTGTCTGTCTGTCTGTCTCTCTGACTTACCCACTGACATACTAGCTGGCAGACCGCCTGGCTGACTGTATTACCAACTATTACCTCTGGAGCCCCCGGTGGGAGGAAGCCTGCCTGTCTGTCTGCCTTACTGGCTGTGTGCCTTGCCAACCGATTGTCTGTTTGTCTGCTTATCTGTCTGTCTGACTTTTATTAGCTGACTGACTGACTCCCCAACTTACTATGAGCTCTTTTTTTTTCTTTTCTTTTTTGTCTAATTGTATTACTGCTGTATGACCTGCTGTCTATCTGACTGGATGAGTGACTTGCTGTCTGATAGGGATGTGTTTACACCAAGCATGACTGAGGGTGTGTGAGTGTGTGTGTGGTACTACACACACAAATGCGCACGCACGCACGCACGCGCGCACGCACGCACGCACGCACACACACACACACACACACACACACACACACACACACACACACACACACACACACACACACACACACACACACACACACACACACACACACACACACACACACACACACACCTCATGCTCCTATCAGTCATTCATCCCACTAGAGTGCTTAGTGTTTCACCTCGCACTAGCTGGCAGATGGTGATGCTATGGGCAATCACACTGCTTTATGAGAGAGAGAGGCTGAGAGAGAGACACAGAGAGAGAGAGAGAGAGACAGAGAGACAGAGAGAGAGAGATACAGAGAGAGAGAGAGACACAGAGAGAGAGAGACACAGAGAGAGAGAGATACAGAGAGAGAGAGACAGAGAGAGAGAGAGACAGAGACAGAGACAGAAAGAGAGACAGAGAGAGAAAGAGAGAGAGAGAGAGACAGAGAGAGACAGAAAGAGAGACAGAGAGAGAAAGAGAGAGAGACAGAGAGAGAGAGACAGAGAGAGAGAGAGGGACAGAGAGAGACAGAGACAGAGAGACACAGAGAGAGAGAGAGACAGAGAGACAGAGAGAGAGCATGTAGCATGTAGCTACCCAGAGGCAGAGGGAGAGTTTTGTACGAGCTTCGTCCTATAGGAGGCCAGGAGATGCCCACTCAGATTCACATTCGAATCAGCTTTATTGGCATGATATGAGATTTCGTGCATTGCCAAAGCTTCAAAGTTGTAACTTTCTATAGAGTACCGCTGGGATGATGTATCTTTGTAGGATAAAGGTCCTTCTTACACACCGGGAGCGTTTTTTTATGTGTGCGATTAATTCGCACCTCAATAATATTTTCCGAACCTATATCAGTCAATGCAACCGTGCAGACCAACGGCGAAGTTTCGCTGAGGTGTTTATTTGGATTTTTCAGAAATTCGCTTCCGACATGTACACATCTGTGGCTGTGATTGACAGGTGGGTCATAATTTGCATCGCAATTTGGTGCTGAATATTCACATCGCTCTTGGTGTGGAACAGCCTTTACCCGGGAAGTCACTGCGCTGCTGGTTCATAGGGGGAAAAGGCAATGGGATTTTAGTATGGGGATTTCGGCTAAATGAGAAAAAGGTATTTCAACGAACCAAGCAGCAAACCTTGTATCAAAATACTCGTGATGTTAAGATTACGAGTGAAACTGTGTCTGTAAAGCATTACTCAAAATTAATATGAATGCCAATGTTACAATAAGGGTTTTATTTTTGAAAGCCCTAAAGCAGATGACATACTTTTACATTCTGGCTGACTTGACGCCGGGCAGCAGCTTCGGGGAAACAAAACAAACGTTTTTTTCTTTTTTTTAGCTACAAAAAAAACAAGCGATGACGTCGATGACCAAATACGACGTCATCGCGACTAGTCGACTACTCGTGGCAGCCCTACTTGTGTGTATCGGAGTGTACGAGTGTGTATTGGAGTGTACTTGTGTGTATTTGATTGTACTTGTGTGTATTGGAGTGTACTTGTGTGTACAGTATTTGAGTGTACTTGTGTGTATTGGAGTGTACTGGAGTGTACTTGTGTGTATTTGAGTGTATGTGTGTGTATTGGAGTGTACTTGTGTGTATTTGAGTGTACTTGTGTGTATTGGAGTGTACTTGTGTGTATTTGAGTGTACTTGTGTGTATTTGAGTGCACGTGTGTGTATTGGAGTGTACTTGTGTGTATTTGATTGTACTTGTGTGTATTGGAGTGTACTTGTGTGTACAGTATTTGAGTGTACTTGTGTGTATTTGAGTGTACGTGTGTGTATCGGCGTGTACTTGTGTGTATTGGAGTGTACTTGTGTGTATTGGAGTGTACTTGTGTGTATTGGAGTGTACTTGTGTGTATTGGAGTGTACTTGTGTGTATTGGAGTGTACGTGTGTGTATTTGAGTGTACTTGTGTGTACAGTATTTGCGTGTACTTGTGTGCGTGTGCTTTTTGTTGCTGTTTCACGACAGGCAGAACAGATGAGAGCCAGAGTCCTGTGGGTGCTGTGCTGGAGGAGATGGCACACTTCCCACTGCAACAAGACAATGCAGCCTCCACAGAGACATCAGAGCTCCTCTTCTCTCCTCTCCTCTTCTGCCTGGAAACAAGAGCTCTGGAAAATGGCCCAGATTCCTACATTCCTACACGCTCAACCCTGATTGGTCCAGATCAGGTCCACACTTTTATATCTTGCAGGTGCAAAGACTTCTTTTTTTTGTGTGTGTTCATCGAAAAGGACAAAACAATCTGGTGTGATCTCTCTCTCACTCACACACACACACACACACACACACACACACACATATACACACGCACACACACGCACACACACACACACACACACACACACACACACACACACACACACACACACACACACACACACACACACACACACACACAAACTTTCCCAAAGCTTTTTATGTCAAAATACACCTTCTGTTTAAATCAAAAAGTAGCTACAACCAGGAAGTCCGTCTGTCCCCGACACCTGTTTTGTCCCCAATTGTCCTTGGCCAAGTCCCCCTGCTGTCCCGATCGTCCCCTCTGTCCATCTGGGGACGAGAGCCGTAGACGAGCACATGCTTCCTCCGATACATGTGCAGTCGCTAGCCGCTTCTTTTCACCTGACGGCGAGGACGTAGCGTGTGGGAGGATCACCCTATATCCCCCCAGTTCCCCTCCCCCCAAACAGGCGCCCTGCCCGACCAGACGAGGCACTAGTGCAGCGACCAGGACATATAGCCTATTACCCTAAATCCAGCTTCCCACCCGCAGACACGGCTAACTGTGCCTGTATGGACGCCCGACCAAGCCGGAGGTAACATGGGGGCTCGAACCTGCAACCCTCGCTCGTGTTGGTAGGCATCTACTGGCTGCAATACCGGACGCCCGACATAGTCATTTAATTGAGATGATTCGCTAAAGTCGCCCAGATGACATTTGAATGTTGGAGTGGTCACTGGTGGTCAAACTTTAAGTGATCGATTGAAACTTAAGAGCGAAAATTCAAAGTGTCTCCAAACACTTGGCAAGTCCAAAAAGAGTTCACTAACATCACATCACAGGATTTCTGGGTAACGAAGTCTTCAAAATGCAAAAAAGTTGACCTCTTGTTGACCCTGCTTTCTGTCAGCATTTTCGTCGATATTCCGAGCTAAAACGTGCCACAAATCCCGGTCCTTGGACGCCCTCGATCGCGTAGCGATTTACCATACGTCTCTATTTCCTCAGCAGAGGGCGGCGTTGAGCATTATTCAATAGGCGGCTCCCGATATCAACGGCGGCGTCTGGCGCTCAGGGTCAGGGATGAGATGATAAATGTGTTTTTCTCACACCTTCTCAAAGGGAAAAATAATAACAAAAGTTTTCTCCGTAACTCGGGGAAAAAACTTTTTCTCTCTTTCTCTTCCTTCCCACAATTCCCTCTTAAAGCACCCCCCCCCCCCCTCCCGGCCCCGCCTCTTCCCCCTCTCAAGACAGAGGGAGGGGCGACGTACACGCCAATTGGGGGGGGGGGGGGGGTGTCTGATTGCTATGCATTGTTTAGTTTCTTTCATTAATGCTGGGTGCCAGTCCAGGCCTGCAGATGAACAATAGCAGGGGCCCCAGGCACGGATCAATAGCAGATTGCTGATAGTGCCCCGTCCATTCCCCCCTCCAGATTACATGATGAATGGGCCGGTCCATACGCACTGACAGGCCCTGGGCTAGCAGGGCCAGGTAAGGCCCTGTGTCTTCTGGATACCACCTCCTCTCTGTGTGTGTGTGTGTGTGTGTGTGTGTGTGTGTGAGAGAGAGTGTGTGTCAGTGTGTGTGTGTGTCAGTGTGTGTGTGTGTGCGTGACACCGAGTGTGAGTGCATGTATGTGGGTCATGGCGCAAGTGTGTGTTTTCATGTTTGTGTGTGCAGCTGCATGTGTGTGGGTCTATATGAGTCTGTTTTCATGTCTTCTTGCGTGTGTGTGTGTGTGTGTGTGTGTGTGGTTGTGTGCATCTGCATGTGTGTGAGTCTATATGATGTGTGTGCACAGCTGAGTATATAAGTGTGTCTGTCAGTGTGTGTGTGTGTGTGTGTATGTGTGTGTTGCCATGATTGTGTTTGTTTTTGTGTGTTTTCTTGTGGTTATGTGACCGCACATGTATGCAAGTTTGTGTACGAGTCTGTCGCTCTGTGTGTGTGTGTGTGTGTGTGTGTGTGTGTGTTTACCCGCTGACAGCAGCCCTGTCTGAGACAAGGCTCCCGAAACAATGACTCCCCCCATAGTAGACACAGAGAGCAGGCGAGCAGATATAAGGTTCCAAATTGGCAATTTACTGTAGCTACAGTAGGACACGGTGTCGGTCTAATAGGGGTTAAAAAGCTTAAGCGGAGCAGAGAGCAGCGCTTTGCTTCCTGGTGAACCACAACACACGTAAAGTCAAACAAACAAATTGATCGTGTGGTTCTGCGAACGCCATTTCCAATGAATCGCTCTCTTCTTCTTTGGTTATATAACCGGTCGGCTAACCGGGAGCTCCGGTTACGAGGCCAATGCGGAAGTAAATTAAACCTGCATTCTTTCGAATGGCCTGCAGGGGGCTACTCCACTGGCTGCAAAAAAAAAAAAAAAGTCCGGTTGCATGGAAGTGAATGAGAAAATGGCACTACTTCTCACTTTGATTGATGGCCCCGGTGAATATTTTCCTAACAGAAGGTTAATTATGGTCCCATTTTGAGTCAAATAGACAATAAAAAAAGACTATGATTTGGGGGCGTGATTGACAGGGTCACTTGTCCAGTGATTGCGCAGCAGCTCGCCGATCACCGACCAATAGCAGGCCGGCCGCGCTGTTGCTCTTCTCGTCCAAATTTCACGTCACTTCTGGCTCCAGATAACCAAGATGGCGACGGTGACATTTGCCAACCTCGAGGCTTCAAAAACACGAGTCCAAAACCAGTGGGTGACGTCTCGGTACCTACGCCATAATCATATGACCATAATCATATGACCATAATCATATGACCTATGTCTATAACACGTCACCGTGGATCATATGACCTATGTCTTCAACACATCAGGTGTGTTAAAAAAAAACGAAGGCACAGGTATTTCTCCGCCTTCAGCCACACATTTGTCACAGTGTGTTTTTTGGTGATTTGTGATATTTGCCATAAAATAGACGGGAGTGAAACAAAGTGAAAGTTGCTATAATTCAAGGTCCTTTAGTGACGCCGGGAGCCGGCGGCTAGTTAATCTACTCATTGACACGTTGTCCTCTGGTGCGGCTGAAGGACGCTCTTTAGACTAATGACCACACATATGGCGCGTCGCCCATTTAAAAGAGAAACAAACACCTCCTGGCCATGGAAGTGTGTGTGTGTGTGTGTGTTTGTGTGTGTGTAGTGTGTGTGTGTGTGTGTGGTGTGTGTGTGTGTGTGTGCGCTTATGTGGTGTGCAGACATGTAACCCATGCATGCATGCTGACACACGCGCGCGCACGCACACACACACACACACACACACACACGTGTAAATACATTTAGAGACTCGCTCACTTCTAGATCACTTTATTTCTGTCTCACGTAACACTTTCACACCAACAGCCTGAGTCTAGTCTCGCTGGCCAGACTCCTCTCCCTTCCGTCCGAGGAGTCTGGCGCCGCAGGTCTCCATAACTGGGATAAACCCTCCCCTGCTCTACTCTGCTCTCCCATTGGAGCGACTGTTTCGGTGGCAGCCGGATGTCCGCTCCCGGCTTATTACAAGCTCTGTCATTGGCTCCGACCACGTCAATCAGAGCGGCTTCCGCTCCTTCCTCCCTGTGTGTCGCTGTAAACGGTGCCCTGCCGCCGCAGTGAAAACAACAACGCTAACTAGCTAGCAAGCTAACGGCAGAAACCTACACGCTAGCTCGTTGCTACACGCTGAAAACGGCAAGTTGGATTGTTGGAAACT
>NC_139651.1:13757318-13789818 GCF_964638095.1 Poromitra crassiceps | reverse complement strand
TGTGTGTGTGTGACAGATTCGGTGTATTCGGGTCACTCAGAGTATTACATGTGGCCTGCAGGGGCAATGGGCAGAGAAAATGAAGGGCTATTAGAAAGAGAGAGAGAGAGAGAGAAGTGGCAGAACTGATAGAGGGAAAGAAAGACTGGGACATTGAAGCTAGGGGCGATGTGACAGTGGAAGACTGTCCAATAACCAGGATGTGTTTCTATCAATCTGACCGCGGCTGCACGACGCCGCTGTCTCAGCCCTCAGCCAATAGCCTCGCAATGCTCAATATCACATTACATAGCTGCTATACAAATAACAAATAATCATAACACTCATAGTGATGGGAGAAAGGCGTCTTTACATTCACCCATAAAGAGTTGAATCACTCGGTTAAGGGTCATCTTTCTTTGTGATGCTGCAAAAGTAGTTCTCTAGAGAAGAGAGGAGGAGAGGGAGAGAGAGAGAGAGAGAGAGAGAGAGGGGCAGGGAGAAAGAGAGACAGAGAGAAGGGGGGAGAGAGAGAGAGAAGGGGAGAGAAAGAGAGAGAGAGAGAGAGAGAGAAGGGGAGAGAGAGGGAGAGAGAGAGAGAGAGAGCCACATTTGCATGATGAGAAAGCGTTGCTCATATTCATCTTAGTAAAGCTGCAGTAAATGACTCCAACAGCATTATCATCTGTTTCAGGCAGGTGTGTGTGTGTGTGTGTGTGTGTGTGTGTGTGTGTGTTAGTGTGTGTGTTTGCGTATGCGTGTGTGTTAGTACAGGGTGTATGTGTGTGTGTACGCGTGTGTGTGCTTGTGTGTGTGTGTGTGTTAGTGTGTGTGTGTGTGTGTGTGTGTGTGTGTTTCAGGCAGGTGTGCGGCCGGGGAAAATCACTCACTTCACTCAAAAAAACTGCAGCTCGCTGTGTAAGGAGCCTCATTTTTTACCATCACACTGGAGGACACAGGAATTAGGAGAGAGAGAGAGAGACAGAGGGAGAGAGAGGGAGGGAGAGAGAGAGAGAGGGAGAGAGAGGGACAGAGAGGGAGAGAGAGAAAGAGAGAGAGAGAGAGAGAGAGAGAGGGAGAGAGGGAGAGAGAGAGAGAGAAAGAGAGAGAGAGGGAGAGAGGCGTAATGACTTTGTTTTCTCTGCGGCTTTTAGAGGCGATTTCACCGATGCGGGTTGTGGGATGATTTGTGTGTGTTAGTGTGTTATTGTGTGTTAGTGTGTTATTGTGTGTTAGTGTGTTATTGTGTGTTATTGTGTTAGTGTGTATGTGGAGTCTAGAGCAGCGATGGAGCATTTTTGAACCAGTGAAAGTGTGGGTGAAAGGCTTTTCATAAACACCATGCTAAAAATGTATTTGAAAAGCAACTGCAATGGTTCAACTGACAGAGCCATCAACTGACTCATGACTCTTTGTTAAAGAGGCCTTTGAAGGTGACTGTAGAGAGGTCCCATTAAAGGAGCACTCCGCCGATTTTCAACCAGCTTTGTATCATTACAAAATCAGTACTATTCACTTAGTTTAACAGTTATTGACAGTTGAGTGAGGTTGTGGACGCGTGATGTCATTCATGCACAAATGACATCACTGGTCCACAACTTAACTAAAATCAACTGACAATAACTGTCAAACTAAATGAATACCTGCCAAACGGTTTACAGTTTTCTGATATACTACTGATTTTGTAATTATACAAAGCTGGTTGAAAATCGGCGGAGTGCTCCTTTAACCCATTGATACCTGATGCAGCATTTGTGTGTATATCCCTCATTTGTGTGTGTATCCCTTTAAGGCCGCGAACCGCGTTAATGCGGTTCGCGGTCTTAAAGGGATACACACACACAAATGCTGCATCAGGTATCAATGGGTTAAGGGAAGTGTTTACTGAGGTAATCGTAGGCTCATTTTCCCATTCATTTTTCAAAACCGGAGGCCCTTTGTTCGAATGATCACCATCTCTAAAGTCAGATTTTGAGAATGACAATCAAATACGTTGATTTGGATACAACGTTGCTTGAATTAGGAGCACATCATAAACACACAAGCGTAGATGCAATGTTAACCACGTCAGAAATCATAATACCATATCAATCAACTCCATATGAGACTTGTTATTATAGCTGTAAAGTCACCCCGGAAACTATCCAATAGCCGTTGAGTTTTTGCGCAGCGTGTGTGTAAAAGTCATGAGATTGCATCACATAGCGATGATGATGATACAGACCCTCATCATGTGTCTAATGCGTTCAGCATGTCTGTCACGTTGACGCATTATGAAGCAATCCCCCCCTTTTTTTTTCTCATAACGCGCCCATCATCAGCCTCCACCACCAAATCCGATGATTGTCGCCTCGCGTCAAATTCGGAGAACGATAACCGAATAGAGGGAATTTCACCCGGGAATATCTTCTCTTGATGTTGACTTTGCTTTGTCTGAGCGTTTTTTTTTCCATTTCTTTTCTGAGAGCAAAATACACAGAAACGTGTTGCCCGAGCGAGAAGCACAAGAGGCACTGAGGCAGCCTGTATTGCGAGTGTGTGGAGCAATCGTCCTGATGAAACATAATGAGGTTTTAACGTGATGGAACAATATGGCCGCCCGTAACTCCCTTTAACTCGCACTTTTTTGACATGTCGCCGAAAAACATATTACAGTACGAGATGCAGGCCTGTATCAATTCTGTCTCTTCTTTCTTTGGCAGTTTTTTTTTTCTTTTTGCAATAAAACAGTTGAAGCTCTTATCCTCCTTCCATCTTTCTTCTTGCTCCCCTCCTCCCACCCCACTCCTCTCTCCTCCCTGCACCTCCCCACTCCTCTCTCCTCTTCCCTGCACCTCCCCACTCCTCTCCTCCCTGCACCTCCCCACTCCTCTCCTCCCTGCACCTCCCCACTCCTCTCTCCTCTCCTCCCTGCACCTCCCCACTCCTCTCTTCCCTGCACCTCCCCACTCCTCTCTTCTCTTCCCTGCACCTCCCCACTCCTCTCCTCCTCCTCTTCACCTCCCGACTCCTCTCCTCTCTTCTCCTCCCTACTCCTCTCCTCTCTTGCCTGCACCTCCCCATTCCTCTCTTCTCTTCCCTGCACCTCCCTACTCCTCTCTCCTCTTCCCTGCACCTCCCCACTCCTCTCCTCTCCTCCCTGCACCTCCCCACTCCTCTCACAGGGTGAGGAAGGAGAAGTGGTAGCATGTAGCATGTCTTCATTAAAGTGTCACTCCCCATTATTTCTGTGCTATCTCAATTAGCAGCAGGTTTAATAAAGGGCCTCTTCTCTCTCTCTCTTTCTCTCTCTCTCTCTCTCTCTCAAACTCGCCCTCTTTAACACCGCAATCAGGCTGAATGATGGAGTCGCTGCTGAGAAAGTGATGGGCGGAATAAGAGCAGCCGGGGAGAGAGAGGGAGAGAGAGGGAGATGAAGAGAGAGAGAGAGAGAGAGAGAGGGAGATGAAGAGAGAGAGAGAGAGAGAGGGGCAAGAAACGATGAAAACAGAGTGTTGGTAACCACAGTCATGGTGTGCAATGAACAGCAATATTCAGTAGAGGGCAGGGAAAGAACAAGGCCGACCCGACCCGAGCCCAGGCATGAGCCCATACACTTCCATCAACCTACTGTAGTTTTGCATAATGTTTTTACAATGTAAAATCCCCAGATAGCCTACTTATCCCGTGCAAATATTGCTTAATTTCTCTCTATGGCCACTAATTTCTCAATTAATTGAATTGAATTATAAAGTTGTTTATTGGAATACATCGGCATACATTTGTAGCCTACATCAATGTCCACTTTATGGCACCTAGCCTACAAGGAATTTAACAATTTGCAATGATTAGTAGGCTACATGGATGATGGCCTTCATCTGCAGTTGTTGATTCTCCATATTCACTCCTCTCATCATTGCTACTAGCCTACTCTCTGAACAGTGAGGAAGTGCAAGCTGCTGGGGCAACGTGTCCTCCCAGCCATTACAAATGGAGAGGGATGCTTGAGAAGAATGTAATGGCTGGAACAATGGATTGTAGTGGCGATACGCCTATACCAGTCATTCCCAACCTATGGTACGCGTACCACCGGTGGTACTTGCGCCCCCTGCTGGTGGTACTTGGCCCTAAAAAAAATAAAAGTAAACTTTTTTTTCTTTTCTTTTTTTACAGTGCACCTGAACGCAACATACAAGATACCCGCTGAATATGTGTCCAAATGTTCATGTCATTCTGGCCAATACTCTACTTCTGTTATAACATTTCAGTCTGGAATATGGAATATCTTTCAATAATCTTTATGACTAAAAGGATAAAAGTAATCTCATGTGTAAGAAATTACTGTTCTACATTGAAGTAAAAATGTGATATCCTTTCATGGGGCCCGAAATCCCTGGCTACGGCCCTGGTGCTACCCCTTTGTACATTGTGGCTGTGGCCGACAAAAGTTAACAATAAATAATGTTATTAGGAATAAATGTGCCTCCTGCGTAAACTGTGCAGCTGAATAGACTGTATTTTAATGTCGGTCATATGGTGGTACTTGGAGAGCCAACTGATTTCTCAAGTGGTACTTGGTGTAAAAAGGTTGAGAACCACTGGCCTATACTGTAGCTTTTCCTTTCCACATGAAGATCCAACATGAGTCATCAGACAGATTGTACACGTATTCGTCAGTTGATGCCAGTTGGAAGCTCTGGCCTGCCCACACGTAACATCTGCACTCTCATCTAGAGGAGCTCCTCTTGTCGGATCAGTCCTCATCACCTTCTCCAACACCTTCCCGTGCCCATAGAACCTGCCACTGATCACACGGAGAGGTATGATGATGTCTGCAACAGTAGGCCGATGTATTCGAATAAACACCTTTATCATTCAATTCAATTCATTCTGAAATTAGCGACCATAGGGAAAAATTGAGTGACCATAGAGAGAAATTAGTAATCGCATAGTCATAGAGCGGTTTGTTTTCTCATGAACCACAATGTTGACCTTTTTGACCTCTGCGCTTACAGTACCTGTTGTTTTACAGTTTATAACTCAACTCAGCATGAGCAGAGCTTTCATTAGAGCCTAATATGAAGGCTTTATGTCTACAACAACTTCAAAAAATTGGCCTTCGGGGAGCCGAAAATCCATGATGGCCATCTTGGTTTTGAAGGTCAAAAATAGGTCAAATCATCAAAATGACATCAATTATGAATTCCTTGACCCAGAAAAGTCCCAGAAACCATGTAGCACTACTACAGTAGTACAGTACTTTGCAGCATTGTAGGCCAAACCATGGAAATGTAAATTTCCAAAATAGCCATTTTTGATTTAGGGCTTAAAAAAATAAAATAATAAAAAGAAATGCATTTTCACAAGAGGATCTCTACTCATCTAATGTGAATCTCTACTTTGATAAATCTGCCTTTTACTTGTGATAATGCAGACCTTAGATGCCCTGAGATCTCATTTTGTATACGAGTGTGGTCGTTTTAGTGGCTGAAGAGATGCACACACGCGTCACATGATCCATGAGCGCACACACGCGTCACATGATCCATGAGCGCACACACGCGTCACATGATCCATGAGCGCACACAGTGACGTTGATGTTATAAAAAAGAGGAACTGGGAAATTCTCTTTTAGATTCAGTTCCTTGCAGGGTGAACCTCTTCTAAAGCCACCTATTTCTGAAGAAAATGGTGAAAACGACATACCCAAACTAAAATGCTTACTGTGGCTGAACCGCTAGGGTTACAGACAACTGCCTGCCCTTTTCTGAAAGGTAAGACTTTGGCGTTTCTGTTCCAAGTGTCAGAATGACTCTATGTGTTACTGACCCTGAGTAACACCAGCTCAAACACAGTGGTTGATTCTAGCCTAGAATAAAAAACACTTTTAGAGTGTAAACAGTTACCTGTGGTTGTTGTATTTATGGCTAGAAACCCAATGGAGACATAGCCACAGGCCTTACCACATCCCAACTCAAAGAAGATGAAAAAATACCAAAACATGAGTATTTGGCAGTGGTTTTTTGTAGGGAGATACCTAGGCGGATTTCCAAAAAGCCATTGTAAAAAGCCATTTGAAAAAGCCAAATAATCTGAAATGTTGTCTTTGTCTTTGTACAAAGACAGCTATAACTTCTGCTATGTAGATCTGATCTGAAAAAGGAAGACATGGTTCGATGCGCAAGATTCAGCCGGTTAATTGGTATGGTATGTAGCATGAACAGCATTGTTCAGAATTAACTACCTAATTAATGCACATAAATGACAGATGAACGGGGACGACAATCAATAATGTATAATTTTATTTCACTACACTTTTCTTGTGCTGCTATTGGAAGATGAGCAGATATTGTTAAGGAATATTCCACTGACACATTGATGTGAAACAAGCTAGCATTTAAACATGAAAGGTGAAATGTAATGCACACGGACGCGTGATTTCGAATCGCACATAGGTTATGCAAAAACCACGCCCTGTGCCGGCCTACGCCACAGTCAAGCGCCAGGATTGGCCAGGAGCAAGTCTTTTGTCTTCTTCTTTTGACAGCTGGAATCTCCCACACCACAACCACTGCACAGCACGCAGCCCAGCGATTTCATGAACCAACTGAATTGCTCTTGATAGCGGACATTGAAATTAATTATTAGTGTATTAACGCTAATGAAAACGTAACACACAAGCTTTTCAAACAAACATTTCCCACACACCACAATAAATAAAACCAAAAGTAAAGACCAAGGGCAGCATCTGTTATTCTGGCTGAGGCGGGTGGTCAGAAAGTCAAATAACATTAAAATACATTGTATGCTTTGGTGCGATGTAGGATTTTGTCTTTCAATATCCTCATTGCAGCCTCGCTTGGTGCAGGCTTGGTGTTGTTGCTTCTCACAGGAATGTGTCCCTGTAACGGAGCCCAACATGAGCATGAGCGCCTGGCCAATCCCGGCGCTTGACTGCTGCATAGGCGGGCACAGGGCATGGTTTTTGCGTAAGACAGGTTTCTTTATGGCAGACTAATATGTCTGCCATAAAATATTATGAATTTCCATAGAAATTTAACATTTTCCTGATTCCACCTCAACTATTGCTCCCTATCATCTCCTTAAAACACAATTTCTTGCCCCGGAAGCGAGTTCCCCATTCATTTTCTCCATAGGCATTTAGAAGAAATCCTTATATAACGAGTTTTAAGGCTGGAAGAAAGCCAACCCGTGACCTACTTATCGTGAGTGAACATCAAACATTTCCGTTGGACCACAGTTTGGGAACCAATGAAATAGAGGACTGAGGCAGCAGCCCTGGTGCGCGCCGCTCCTGGTGAATATTTCAGATGAGTGTCTTTTACCTAGGCACACAGACTGGGGCCTGCCTGTCAGAACATCACAATTTCTTAGAAGGATATGCCCCTTGAGATGAACCATCGCCTTTTCGAGGGGGTCCTTGAAATAGCCAAAGGACGTAGCGTGCGGCTCAAATAGCCAGTTACAGATGGAGCTGCCCAGACCAAGACCCCTGAGTTTCAACACCAGTTTGGATGGTACAGTTGTATTGAAAGCCGAGCTATAATCAATAAACAGCAATATGACATAGGTATTTTTCTGTGTGCATCATCTACAGATCTATTTGAACAATAAGCAAACTGTAGTGGATCGTTTTATGTCTGATATAAGCAGTTTTTCCAGGCACTTCATAAGAACAGTGGAGAGAGACAGGAGACAGACAGGTTTTTTTCTTAGCAATGGACACAATGATGGTTTCCTTCAAACACAGTGGGACCACACACACACACTGATAGGGAACAGGTTAAAGATGTCAGTAAAAAAAAACAAGATGGCTGCTTATAACTTCTCTTCTTCCTTATTCAAACAAGAAGGTGACAAACTCTAATGTAGAGTTCACAACAATGGCTTCTATTTTGATTGAGCTTATTGGTGATCGAGCCCATGGCCTCCATTAGACCTTAACGCTCGAACCACAAGAGAGCAACTTCATAGGACAGGTGGTATATCCACCAGGGACCTGTTGTGGAAAAGCATCCACAGGAGAAGGCATCAAAAGATTGATATTGGGATTTATGAATCGACATCAGTTCCTTCAAATGAATATCGATTCAATATCAATATATGGATTTTTTTTTTAAATAAACCCAGCTCTACTACATCAGTATGACAAAACTCCCTACCACGCATCTGTTAGCTTGTGCTAGCCTCAAAAAGAGCGAGATGTTTTCACCAAACGGCATTCTGTTTCACACAAGTGTAGAAAGCCGAGAGAGAAAAAGACACTTTAGGATGTGAGATCTTTGGGAGGTGTGGGTGGACAGTCCACACACGTAGCTTCCTGGCTGATAGTCACCGGCGGTTTCGGTGGCCGTCGTGTGTTTCGCAAGACAGGGAGCGGCCTCTTGGCATGCGTGCAGGAGAACATCCAGCCCTCTCACTTCTGATTCACGATTCCTCATTTTCTCCGGTAACAACGCTGGACTCCACAACATCAGCCATCACACAAGAAGGCTGAGGGTATGATTAGACCAGGCTGAATCACAAGGCACATGGAGACACACACACACACACACACACACACACACACACACACACGCACACAACTCTCCACAGTGGATTTTTTTTTACATAAGTTAGAGAGGGAAAAACTGCTTGACTAGCAGGCTCATTCTGTTCTCTAAACCTGTTTAATTAACTTTGATGTCGAATAATTACATTTGTAACACACACACACACACGCACGCACGCACTGAAATTTCTTCAGTCTCGACTCAAGACTTAAAGTGATTTTAGTTAGTAAGACTAGACCATGCAACATCTGCCTGAGGAACTTAGATAAGCTATACTTCAATATGATCTTTCAAATCACGTCTCACACTTCCATCAACCTACTGTAGTTTTGCATAATGTTTTTACAAGGTAATTTTCTTGTCTTATTATTTTTTAATTACCTTTGCAATGTGCTTCCCAATGTTTTAACTCATTTGTATTTACAATGCTATGCTATATAAATAAAATGTATTTACCCAATTATTCTTCAGCAGTGAAGTGAGATCATTTTCTATAGATGACTGCTTGCACTGTTTCACAGTCAGTGTGCACCATGTGACAGGAAACTCACAGCAACACCTTTGCAGCGGTCGCAGAAGCAAACAATTGACAGGCTTCATGTATTTTGGATGGGACACTATAACCCCCCCGGATGTGATTTTAGGCAAGGTTAGGTTAGAGTAGATAATTAGAGAGAGAAAATGCATAATGGCTAATCAAAACGGCAGTGCCTCCTAGGCAGAGTTGACAATATGAAAATACTCAGCATAAAACATAAATATGCTACAATACATCATGTATGCATCACATCCACAGCTGCAACAGCATGTCAATCCAACAATGCCAATATCACACCTACTGTAGAAAGCCCAAGTTCATGATGTCAGTCAGGCCAGTAATAACAATATATCAGTCACATCATATATCTCTGTGCTAAAATAGCACATTACTAAACTTAAATTTCCTCCCACTGAGTCTTTCCTGTTGAAACCGCTTCATGTGAGTTGGGTGATTGGATCAGCCACAGCACCCATCACCCACCCAACACCCACACACACACAGCACCCATCACCCAAACCCACCCACCGCTAAGTGATGAGAAACTGTAGTATCTGCAGAGAGACGCATGTACCTGAGTGGAGCAAGGAAACACGAAGCTTTACTTTGACATAGATCACAAAACATTGCTTACTTTGTAGTTTAGAATGAAGGAAAAAGCAGCAAACTGAAAACAAGTGTGGATATATCAAGTAGCTGATGATCGAGACAGAAGATGGAGATGTCTGAGGACGTTCACATCTACGAAAATGAAGATACTCTGGAAGAAGAGGAGCGTCTAAGACAGACGGCCTTAATCACAGCTGGAAGGAGCGACGAGGCAGAGGAGAGGATAGTGGACATCTATGAGAGTGCAGACAACTATCACTGTGCTGACCCCAGATTAAATACAGAGAACACACCAGATCAACAGCTAGGTGAGTAACACACACACACACACACACACACACACACACATCAAGTCACGCTGTGCAATGAACAGCAATATTCAGTAACTGTGTAACAGTCCCTTTGGTGCTTGTGTTACTAAAACATGACCTGGCCGTAGAGGGCGGGGAAAGAACAAGGCCGACCTGACCCGATTCCATACATGTTCTGTCTGAGCTAGGCCCGGCCCATCCTATTGGCTGCATTTATGGGCCGAGCCCATCCCAAATCCGAAGTTTTCTTAGAAAATTGTCTGTTTATCTCTAAACTATATCCGTGTTATCTGTTCAGTATGAATACATGAGGTTTAAAGGTTACACTGTTATAACATTCTGATGATCACACCAAATTTAAAATATATACATGTATACCAAATATAAAAATTGTATTATATATGACCACGAGCCCGGCCCGACCCAAGCCCGAGGAATGGAGGGGAAATTCCGGTCTCAGGTTCGGGTAGAGAATCTAACCTCTACCTGGCCTGTCTTGTTCTTACAGGTGTTGTTATCCAGCCCATGATGAAGCCCTGCAGGCCAACTACAGTGTGTCTGCTGCTGATGTGTCTTCTCCTACTGGCTGCCCTCATAGGCGTTGTGGTCCACTGTGAGGCATTCACTTCCTCTATCACACAATAGATTTGCACTCTCTTCAGCAACCATTTTGCACATTTGTGTGTACCTAAAGTCCACCACTGTTTTGGATTTCCTGCAGATACAAAAGCTGATGGCATCTTAGAAGAGACCCTCAACAAGACCTGCGCTGAAAACAGAAAGACCCTCAGTGAGTCTGTCTGTCTTATTCTCTGTGTGTGTGTGTGTGTGTGTGTGTGTGTGTGTGTGAGTATATGAGCGTGCATGTACTGTACATTGAGTGCATAATGCATCTGTGCTTTTATTTGCTGCTCATTCTTAACATCCTCTCATCTTGCAGAACATTTCTGTAAAGATGGAAGCTGTGCATCATTCAGCAACAGTGTTTACTACATCTCTAATGATGCAAAGAGCTGGAATGACAGCAGGCAGGACTGTATACAGAGAGGAGCACACCTGGTCATCATAAACAGTGAAGAAGAACAGGTAAAGGGAAACGTGTCAAAACACTCCCGCCCATTTCCTGTTTGATTTTAAAAACCTCTTTGGAATCTCTTGTGTTTAGTTCTGTTACTCTCCACAGTGCTTCATAAGTGTGTTGATGTCATTTGTCTTTTAAACAATTCAACAGAAATTCATCAATTCCTTCAACAAGAGACGCTGGATTGGTTTGAGTGACAGGGATGAGGAGGGAATCTGGAAATGGGTGGATGGGACACGTCTGAACAGCACAGGGTAAGACATCCATTCTTCAGTCTTACCAGTCAGTCAACAGGTTGGCCTGATGATGCATCGTGCTTCTTATTTTCCATCAACTACAGTTGACTCTTTTCTTTTTTAAACAGGTTCTGGAAGAGAGGCGAGCCCAATGACAAAAAGCAAAAAGAGGACTGTGTTCACACTTATTGGCTTCAAGAACTTAACAGCTGGAATGATGCCAGTTGTGACTTATTGTACTACTGGATCTGTGAAAAAGTGATTGACTTCTAACATTGTGTCATCTCAAATGAAAACATATTGTGACTTTACACCTCACACCAAGACTGTCATTGTCATTCACACAGAGAACCTGAAATGCTCCTTTTAAGAGATTGTGTTTTATTGTTTGTAAATCCCTTTGTAATCTTTGTCTCAGAGCTTCAGAACAAGAATGTCTGTTGGGACCAGGATCAGTATTTGGTAATCATTCAGTAGAAGTGTAGTTTTAACAGCTCCTCTTTTCTTCAGTCTCGACTCAAAACTTAAAGTGATTTTAGTTAGTAATACTAGACCATGCAACATCGGCCTGAGGAACTTAGATAAACTACTTCAATATGATCTTTCAAATCACGTCTCACACTTCCATCAACCTACGGTAGTTTTGCATAATGTTTTTACAAGGTAATTTTCTTGTATGCTTTTATTTTTAATTACCTTTACAATGTGCTTCCTAATTTTTAACTCATTATAATTCTTTCATTTTTGCCTTATGATAAAGTACATTGCAAACTCTGCTTTTAAGAGTGAACAAGATCAGAAGTGCTATATAAATAAAATGTATTTTGCCAAATTATTCTGTGTGGATTGAGAGATACAATGTTTTTAGAAACACGCTATGATTGCCTAACATTCCTGTAATCTTTGTCTCATAGCTTCAGAACAAGAATGGCTGTTGGGACCAGGATCATGCTAGTAATGTGCTTCCCAATGTTTAACTCATTATAATTCTTTCATTTTTGCCTTATGATAAAGTAAATTGCAAACTCTGCTTTTAAGTGCTATATAAATAAAATGTATTTTGCCAAATTATTCTGTGTGGATTGAGAGATACAATGTTTTTAGAAACAAGCTATGATTGCCTAAAGTTCCTGTGCAGTGCACCACCATATTACTGGATGCTAAACAATCAACAGTTGATTCAGTTTGCTCACAGCTTGGTCTTTTACACTCAAAAACTAATTAGCCAAAATCACCATGCTGACATGAGGATGTGAATCAGTTCTGAATCCATATGAGAACAACCAGTCTTCATTTGATCAAGCCTATACTTTTACGAAAAGTCAGTTTTAGCATAATGTGCAAAAACTGCTTTATGAGCATGTGCAACTTGAACAGAAGTCTCACTTGATTTGAAAATGACATCAACTCTAAATAGATTGATTAATTTATGATTTCATATTTCTTTATGAATGCATTTCAAATGAAGAGCAGATTTACAATGCCAGGTAGTTTATGTGTCTCACAACAATTAGAACTTTAACAAATATCTTAACTGCCACAATAAGTGTTTCCTGTTCAAACAGCTTCCTGTGAGCTGTGTGATTGGTCGGCCACAGCACCCAGGCTAAAAATAGTCTAGTAAAAAGTGTCACTTATAGAGAGGTGATGAGGAAATGAGCAGAAACTATTGTATAGAAGCTGCACAGAGACACATGATACTGAATGGATGGAGCGAGGAAACACAGGCTTTACTTTGACTTCGATCACAAAAAATGAATGCAAACTGAAAATAAGATAAGTCCAGATATGTCAGTGATTGATGATTGAGATAGAAGATGGAGATGTCTGAGCACGTTCACATCGACGATGACGAAGATACTGTGGAAGAAGAGGAGCATCAAAGACAGAGGGAAGAGAGGGCGGTAAACACAGCTGGAGGGAGCGACGAGGTGGAGGAGATGGACATCTATGAAAATGTAGACAACTGTGGGGGTCGTGACCCCAGATCAAATACACCAAAAGAGAGGAAGACACAAGATAAGCAGCTAAGTGAGTAACACACACACACTTTTTTGTCTCATCTTGATTAATTATTTTCAATGTATGCTTGTGGTGTACTGTGTTTTTTGATTGATCAAATAAATTAATTCACTCACACACACACACACACACACACACACACACACTCACTCACTCACTCACTCTCACACACACACACACACACACACACACACACACACACACACACACACACACACACACACACACACACAATCAGGTCTCATTCTTCACCAACTCACCCATAGCCAGCGTTAAGTTAAGTTAATTACATGTAGTAGTTGGGCGCTAGGTAGTTTTAACCAGAGGTGTAGTGCTATCTAGAGAAGTGGGGGAACGCACATATGGGGAACACCTGCAGACGCACAGGTCCCAACAACCCCCCGCCCCCCCTCCCCCCGCGCACGCACACACGCTAACGTTCACGTAGCCTATTCATTAATTAATCGTTCGGGCAATCGCTTATATCAACGAATTAAACGAGCAAACTCCCGGATTCCTCAAGTGCTGCAAACCACTGTCACTGACACACAACTTAACTAATTGTGTCCTGTAGCCCATGACATTTGCAGCTCTGAAACTAAAAGACGTATATGGGCACAGCTGAGCAGACTCAGCAGTCAGTTATCAACACAAACAGCTAAACAATCTCTCAACCAGCGATCACACAAGTTGCACAAAGCATTGATCATCATTTGGCACGGCGGCCGGCATTTTTAGAATTTTGTGGCGAATTCTGACGATGCAAATTGCAATGGGCTGATTAACGCTAACTTTTGATTCAACCGTGTTGAAAAGAAACACGCTTTTAACAGTTTCTTCATGCTTGTAAACGTACCTTTTTAACAGCTTGTCCGAAAAATGAAAGGATGTTTGGCTGCCTTTTTCATCTTTACTTGTTAAAGTGAGGTAGGCTACTGGGGGAAAAAAATATATTTTGATGCTGAAAAAGCCAGTAGCCTAGCTGTTTCAGTATAGCTTTTATTAAACTGAGGTTTCCCCCGCGCTGTAGCTAGTTAAGGTGGAATGTTTCCTTTTCCTTCAAGCCACGAGTTGATGCTGTGTGAGTCATTCAGCCCACCTTAAGTTAAGGTGGAATGTTTCCTTCTTTCTTCAAGCCGCGAGTTGATGCTGTGTGAATAATTCAGCCCACCTTAAATATAGGACGAATGACAACGTTGCCAAGTTTCACTCGTTTTATTGGCTCGACATGCACACACACAAAACACCCGTTGGAGAAGTATTGGAAGGCCGTTCCCCCCCGTTCTACCGGCACTACACCTATGGTTTTAACTACATTCAAATCTCAGTAGCTTTTTCAGTATTTAATAATTAGGCCTAATTTTAGTCATTTAGGTAGTTAATAACAAACTACATATTCATAGTATTTGTGTGACTTTTTGTTGCCATAGAACATGGCACAATGCCACAGCTCATTATCAATTTGTCATTGACAGTAATGACAATCACCTGTTATTAGATTAAATCACCTGTGGTTTGGAACCAATATGTCTGCCATAAAATATTATGAATTTCCATAGAATTTAACATTTTCCTGATTCCACCTCAACTATTGCTCCCTATCATCTCCTTAAAACACATCCTCGGTCTGCCTAAGTGAGGTTTGGCCAATATGAAATCAAACACACCTACTTTACACTTTACTAAGTGTCAGTTCAGTTGTACCTTCATGTAACAATATTGGATTCCAGACTCAGATTGTGATCATTTCCTGTCATGCAATTTGGATGTAGTTGAAATACATTTTGGGCGTAGTTTTAGTTTGACAAGATAATTCCTTTGAGAGTGGTCAAGATGTAGTTAAACTTTCATTGGGTATTGTTTGGTAAACTAGTTTCCCAAACAATGGCCATATAGCACTATCTCTCGCTCTCTTATACACACAGACAGCAAAACCACAAAATGACGAGTCATGGTATGAACAGCAATATTGAGTAGCTGTGTAGCAGTTCCTCTGTAAACCATGATGGCCTGTTTTTCTACAGGTGATGTTGTCCAGTCAGTGATGAAGCCCTGCAGGGTGACTACAGTGTGTCTGCTGATCATGTGTCTTCTCCTCCTACTGGCTTTGGTGCTGGTGCTCATGTGTCTTCTCCTCGGCCTTAGGATCCACTGTGAGGCATTCACTTCCTCTATTGCACAAGAGATTAGCACTCTTCAACATCCATTTTGCACATTTGTGTCTACATAAAGTTTACCACTGTTTGTATTTCCTGTGTAGATACAAAAGCTGATGGCATCTTAGAAGAGACGCTCAACAAACTGCAGACCCTCAACAAGACCTGCGCTGAAAACAGGAAGACCCTCAGTGAGTCTGTCCGTCTTTTCTGCCTGTTTGTGTTTGTGTGTGTGTGTGTGTATGTATGCGCGCCCGTGTGCGTGTGTGTGCATGTGTGTGTGTGTGCATGTGTGTGTGAGAGAGCGTGCATGTAGGCTACTGTACATTTGTGCTTTTATTTGCTGCTGACTCTTCAGATCCTCTCTTCTTGCAGAATATTTCTGTATAAAGCTAGAAGATATGAGCACATTTGTTTCTACCTAAAGTCCACCACTGTTTGTATTTCCTGTGTAGATACAAAAGCTGCCATCTTCGAAGAGAGGCTCAACAAACTGCAGACCCTCAACAAGACCTGCGCTGAAAACAGGAAGACCCTCAGTGAGTCTGTCTGTCTTTTCTGCCCGTTTGTGTTTGTGTGTGTGTGTGTGTGTGAATGCGCGCCCGTGTGCGTGTGCGTGTGTGTGTGTGAGAGAGCGTGCATGTAGGCTACTGTACATTTGTGCTTTTATTTGCTGCTCACTCTTCAGATCCTCTCCTCTTCCAGACTATTTCTGTAAAGCTAGAAGATGATGAGCACATTTGTTTCTACCTAAAGTCCACCACTGTTTGTATTTCCTGTGTAGATACAAAAGCTGATGCCATCTTAGAAGAGAGACTCAACAAACTGCAGACCCGCAGTGAGTCTGTCTGTCTTATTCTGCCTGTGTTTCTGTGTGTGTGTGTGTGTGTGTGTATGCACGCGTATGCGTTTGCATGCGTGTGTGTGTGTGTGTATGCACGCGTATGCGTTTGCATGTGTGTGTGTGTGTGTGTGTATGTATGCACGCGTATGCGTTTGCATGCTTGTGTGTGTATGGTTTGTGTGTGTGTGTGTGTGTGTGTGTGTGTATGCACGCATATGTGTGTGTGTGTGTGTGTATGTATGCACGCGTATGCGTTTGCATGCGTGTGTGTGCGTTTGCATGTGTGTGTGTTTGTGTGAGTATATGAGCGTGCATGTACTGTACATTGAGTGCATAATGCATTTGTGCTTTTATTTGCTGCTCACTCTTAACATCCTCTCCTCTTGCAGATCATTTCTGTAAAGATGGATGTGGATCATTCAGCAACAGTTTTTACTACATCTCTAATGATGAACAGAGCTGGAATGACAGCAGGCAGGACTGTATACAGAGAGGAGCACACCTGGTCATGATAAACAATGAAGAAGAACAGGTAAAGGGAAATGCATCAAAACACCCCCCCCCCCAGTTCCTGTTTGATTTAAAAAATCTATTTGGAATCTCTTGTGTTTAGTTCTGTTACTCTCCACAGTGCTTCATAAGTGTGTTGATGTAATTTGTCTTTTAAACAATTCAACAGAAATTCATTAATTCCTTCAACAAGAGAAACTGGATTGGTTTGAGTGACAGAGATGAGGAGGGAATCTGGAAATGGGTGGATGGGACACGTCTGAACAGCACAGGGTAAGACATCCATTCTTCAATCTTACCACAGTGAACAGGTTGGCCTGATGATGCATCGTGCTTCTGATTTTCCATCAAGTACAGTTGACTCTTTTCTTTTTTAAACAGGTTCTGGAAGAGAGGCGAGCCCAATGACAAAAGGCAAAAAGAGGACTGTGTTCACACTGATTGGCTTCAAGAACTAAACAGCTGGAATGATGCCAGTTGTGACTTATTGTTCTACTGGGTCTGTGAAAAAGTGATTGACTTCTAACATTGTGTCATCTCAAATTAAAACATATTGTGACTTTACACCTCACACCAAGACTGTCATTGTCATTCACAAAGAGAACGTGAAATGCTCCTTTTAAGAGATTGTGTTTTATTGTTTGTAAAGCACTTTGTAATCTTTGTCTCATAGCTTCAGAATAAGAATGGCTGTTGGGACCAGGATCAGTATTTGTTCAGCATTCAGTAGAAGTGTAGATTTAACAGCTCCTCTTTTCTTCAGTCTCGACTCAAGACTTAAAGTGATTTTAGTTAGTAAGACTAGACCATGCAACATCTGCCTGAGGAACTTAGATAAGCTACTTCAATATGATCTTTCAAATCACGTCTCACACTTCCATCAACCTACTGTAGTTTTGCATAATGTTTTTACAAGGTCATTTTCTTGTATGCTTTTATTTTTAATTAGCTTTGCAATGTGCTTCCCAATGTTTTAACTCATTTGTATTTACAATTCTATGCTATAGAAATAAAATGTATTTACCCAATTATTCTTCAGCAGTGAAGTGAGATCATTTTCTATAGATGACTGCTTGCAGTTTCACAGTCAGTGTGCACCATGTGACAGGAAACTCACACCAACACCTTTGCAGCGGTCGCAGAAGCAAACAACTGACAGGCTTCATTTATTTTGGATGGGAGACTATAACCCCCCCGGATGTGATTTTAAACAATGTAATGGTGGATCAGTAGCCTATGAGCTTAGAGTAGATAATTAGAGAGAGAGAAATGCATAATGGCGCATCAAAAGGGCATTGCCTCCTAGGCAGAGTTGACAATATGAAAATACTCAGCATAAAACATAAATATGCTACAATACATCATGTATGCATCACATCCACAGCTGCAACAGCATGTCAATCCAACAATGCCAATGTCACACCTACTGTAGAAAGCCCAAGTGCATGATGTCAGTCAGGCCAGTAATAACAATATATCAGTCACATCATATATCACTGTGCTAAAATAGCACATTACTAAACTTAATGTTCCTCCCACTGGGTCTTTCCTGTTGAAACCGCTTCATGTGAGTTGGGTGTTTGGATCAGCCACAGCACCTAGCCACCCAAACCCCCCCCCCCCCCCCACACGTGCACACACACACACACACACACACACACACACACACACACACACACACACACACACACACACACACACACACACACACACACACACACACACACACACACACACACAGTGTGTCATGCTGTGCAATGAACAGCAATATTCAGTAACTGTGTAACAGTCCCTCTGGTGCTTGTATTAAAAACATGACCTGGCCGTAGAGGGCCCAAAAAAAACCCAAGCCTGATCCGACCTGGCCCATCCCATTGGCTGCATTTATGGGCCCAAGCCCGGCTCAAACCCGAAATGTTCTTAGTAAGTTGGCTTATTATCTATAAACTATACCCATGTTGTCTGTTCAGTATGAATACATAGGGCCCTATCGTTGTACGGCGCTATCGTTTGCGCTGCGTTTGCGCGCCCCTTATTGCTATCTTCCCAGCGTCTAAGCTATCGTCTGCCTCCACCATCCAGTTTTGCGCTGTGATGACACAGGTGTAGGCGTGGCCCAGGCGTGTCGGTGGGCCTCTAGCCTATCATGTGTCTCGCGCAAGTGTCATTTAGCGCTGTGGGGAAGATACCGTCGGTATGTGCCGAGCGCAAAGAGAGGTTTGGGAGTTGCCGTTCCAAAATAGGCGTTCCAGCGCAATGTGTCAGAAAAAAATCGCCTTGGGTGCTCTCAATTTTAACGGCAGGAAATAGCTGGTCTTAGCGCAAAAGCAGACGTACGCCTGAGCGCAGACAGTCTCCACATCTCCGTGCAGTGCAGGGAATCCTTGCTTGGATCCATTTACGCACGGCATGGATGTCACTCTCTACTCACGCCTGCACACACTCTTCTCTCCCGATCTCCCAAAAAATTGTAAAATAGCAAATAGCGGTTTGTGGAGCAACGTTGCTATTTTACAATTTCGGCTCCGAAATTGTAAAATAGCAACGTACTGCCACGTTGATTTTCAACTATAGCCTACATTGCAGAAAAAACACACCTTGATTTAAAAATGAGAATTAGTTTAGTTTGTCATGGTTTTATTAGGCTACATAATTCCCGACCATACAGGTTTGTGGTGTGAGGTAACAATAGATTGTTTTTTGAGAAAGTTGTGACGGTGTTGTGCCAAGCTGCCTCTCCCCACCCTTGCCGGCCCAAAACACCCAGGGCACCGACCCACACCCACCACCAAGCCTGCATACCCGTCCAGCTCCCACCTTCTCGGGGGAGACCCCCCTCCAGCACCCGGCGCACACAGACTCCCGCCCCGCCAGCCCCTCGCTCCCCTAATCAAATTCAAAACGCATCATTTTTTCGCACAACACCTGTGTCCGGCCAGTATAGTAACCTCTTTCCCTGCAATTGCATGTAAGACCAGCTTCTCCACAGCGCGGATGGCAGCTGAAGTCCCTCTCGCCATCAAGCAGACAGTGACAGAAGCATGTGTCTTCATGTGCGCCAAGGGGAAAATGACAATGAAATTGGTGGAATTTCAATGTATATATATTAATAGAAACGAATAGAAAATAGCTGATTAATAAAATGTGTGCTGGTGGAACGAAATTCAAACTTCTTCAAATAGAGCAGCATCACTCATCGCCTCTCAGTACGCTGCGTAATTACGCAGCGGAGATAGAAGAGAGCCCGAAAAGGAATAAGCATACAGACGTTTGGGCAGCAGCCCTTTTTCAGCGTGTGAAATGGCAATAATACACAGGTGATTCACAGGTGGGCATGAGCACGTTTTTTGATTTATATGCATGACAGCCTCACATCTCTCTCTCCCTCCCTCTCCCCATCTAGGCTATCTTTTCTCTCCCTCTCTCTCCCTCTCAGTGAAGGAGGAAGCTGCTGACGTGAGCTGTGGTTTTATGGGTATGACCACACCTCCACAATGCTTTTGGACATAAACACGCCTATACAGAGATGTGCGCCGAGATGACGTGAAGCAGCTGAAATGACACCTGGTGTGACTCATTGTACTACTGGGTCTGTGAAAAAGTGATTGACTTCTAACATTGTGTCATCTCAAATGAAAACATATTGTGACTTTACACCTCACACCAAGACTGTCATTGTCATTCACACAGAGAACGTGAAATGCTCCTTTTAAGAGATTGTGTTTTATTGTTTGTAAAGCACTTTGTAATCTTTGTCTCATAGCTTCAGAACAAGAATGTCAGTTGGGACCAGGATCAGTATTTGTTAAGCATTCAGTAGAAGTGTAGATTTAACAGCTCCTCTTTTCTTCAGTCTCGACTCAAGACTTAAAGTGATTTTAGTTAGTAAGACTAGCCCATGCAACATCTGCCTGAGGAACTTAGATAAGCTACTTCAATATGATCTTTCAAATCATGTCTCACACTTCCATCAACCTACTGTAGTTTTGCATAATGTTTTTACAAGTTCATTTTCTTGTATGCTTTTTATTTTTTAATTATCTTTACAATGTGCTTCCCAATGTTTAACTCTTTATAATTCTTTCATTTTTGCCTTATGATAAAGTACATTGCAAACTCTGCTTTTAAGAGCGAACAAGATCAGAAGTGCTATATAAATAAAATGTATTTTGCCAAATTATTCTGTGTGGATTGAGAGATACAATGTTTTTAGAAACAAAATTCCTGTGCAGTGCACCACCATGGATGCTAAACCATCAACAGTTGATTCAGTTTGTTCACAGCTTGGTCTTTTACACTCAAAAACTAATTAGCCAAAATCACCACGCTGACATGAGGATGTGAATCAGTTTTGAATCCATATGAGAACAACCAGTCTTCATTTGATCAAGCCTATGCTTTTACGAAGTCAGTTTTAGCATAATGTGCAAAAACTGCATTCTAAGCATGTGCAACTTGAACAGAAGTCTCACTTGATTGTGCAAATGACATGGTTACTCTAAATAGATTGATTCATTTATGATTTCATATTTCTTTATGAATGCATGGATGCATAGATTTCAAATGAAGTGCAGATTTACAATGCCATGTAGTTTATGTGTCTCACAACAATTAGAACTATAACAAATATCTTAACTTTACCCCACTACCACAATGAGTGTTTCCTGTTCAAACAGCTTCCTGTGAGCTGTGTGATTGGTCGACCACAGCACCATGCAGGCCAAAAATAGTCTAATAAAAAAGTCCCACTTATAGAGAGGTGAGGAGGAAATGAGGAGAAACAATTGTATAGAAGCTGCACAGAGACGCATGATACTGATGGAGCGAGGAGGGGAAACAGGCTTTATTTTTACTTAGATCACAAAAAATTTATGCAAACTGAATAAGTCCAGATAGGTTGATGATTGATGATTGAGACAGAAGATGGAGATGTCTGAGCACGTTCACATCGACGATGATGAAGATGCTGTGGAAGAAGAGGAGCATCAAAGACAGAGGGAAGAGAGGGCCGTAAACACAGCTGGAGGGAGCGACGAGGTGGAGGAGATCTATGCAAATGTAGACTATGAGGGTCGTGACCCCAGATCAAATACACCAAAAGAGAAGACACAAGATAAGCAGCTAAGTGAGTAACACACACACTTTTTTGTCTCATCTTGATTCATTATTTTCTATGTATGCTTGTGGTGTAGTGTTTTTTGATTTATCAAATAAATTAATTCACTCACTCTCTCTCTCTCACACACACACACACACACAAAATCAGGTCTCATTCTTCACCAACTCACCCATAGCCAGCGTTAAGTTAATTACATGTAGTAGTTGGGCGCTAGGTAGTTTTAATTACATTCAAATCTCAGTAGCTTTTTCAGTATTTAATTAGGCCTAATTTGAGTCATTTAGGTAGTTAATAACAAACTACATATTCAGAGTATTTGTGACTTTTTGTTGCCATAGAAAATGGCACAATGTCACAGCTCATTGTCAATTTGTCATTGACAGTAATGACAATCACCTGTTATTAGATGAAATCACCTGTGGTTTGGGACCAATATGTCTGCCATAAAATATTATTAATTTCGATAGAAATTTAACATTTTCCTGATTCCACCTCAACTATTGCTCCCTATCATCTCCTGAAAACACATCCTCGGGCTGCATAAGTGATCGAGGTTTGGCCAATATGAAATCAAACACACCTACTTTACACTTTACTAAGTGTCAGTTCAGTTGTACCTCCATGTAACAATATTGGATTCCAGACTCAGATTGTGATAATTTCCTGTCATGCAATTTGGATGTAGTTGAAATACATTTTGGGCATAGTTTTAGTTTGACAAGATAATTCCTTTGAGAGTGGTCAAGATGTAGTTAAACTTTCATTGGGTATTGTTTGGTAAACTAGTTTCCCAAACAATGGCCATATAGCACTGTTTAATTGCCATCCATTGCTATGCAGACAACAGTCAGATATATGTCCCCCGTAAGAAATCTGACTCCTTCTCCGTCCAGCCACTGCTCAAATGTCTCGAAGACATCAAGGCTTGGATGGCTTTAAACTTTTCAAATTTTAATGACAAAAAAACAGAGGTCATGGTGTTCGGTGGCTCCTCGGTGACCCCCCTGGTTGAGTTGGGTCCCTTGGCCCAGTACGTTAAACCCATTGTAAAAAACCTAGGGGTCAAAATTGATGTTGACTTAAAACTGGATAGCCAGATTAAGGCAGTGGTTAAATCCAGCTTTTTTCAATTAAGACAGCTTGCCAAAATAAAACCCATGCTCCAGAGGCAGCATTTTGAGGCTGTCATCCATGCCTTTGTCACCACCCGGCTGGATTACTGTAACGCACTTTATGTTGGGGTTAGTGGATCTTCCGTGGCTCGCCTCCAGCTTGTACAGAACGCCGCTGCGCGTCTTTTAACTGGCACACGGAAGCACGAGCACATTTCCCCCATTTTAGCCTCACTCCACTGGCTGCCCGTGCATTTTAGAATTAATTTTAAAGTTCTTTTATTTGCTTTTAAAGCCCTAAACAGCCTCGCCCCCCCCCCTAACTCTCTGAGCTGCTGCACGTTCACGCACCTTCCCGCTCCCTCAGGTCAGCTGACCAGCTGCTCCTGGCAGTGCCTAAAACCAGGCGTAAGCTCAGAGGGGATCGCTCCTTCTCTGCAGTGGCTCCTAAACTATGGAACGGCCTACCGCTGCAGATTAGGCAGGCCTCCAAACTGTCCCACTTTAAAGGCCTCCTCAAAACACACTTTTTCTCCTTGGCCTTCGCTGCCATGTAGGATGCTGATTTTATGACCCATGAGTTGCTTTTATGTTTTGTCTTTGTTTTTTATGCATTTTATTGATTTTGCTTTTATATATATTTTACGTAACGTCTTTTATTATGTTTATTCATTTTATCATTTTATCTGATTTAATTGATTTATTGTTTTTAGCTGATTACTCCTCAGTACTCTGTACAGCACTTTGGTCCTCCTCTGGTTGTTTTAAAGCGCTTTATAAATAAAGTTGGATTGGATGGATTGGAGCACTATCTCTCGCTCTCTTATACACACGCGCATGCACGCACATGCACACACACACACACACACACACACAGCAAAACCACAAAATGAAGAGTCATGGTATGAACAGCAATATTGAGTAGCTGTGTAGCAGTTCCTCTGTAAACCATGATGGCCTGTTTTCCTACAGGTGATGATGTCCAGTCAGTGATGAAGTCCTGCAGGGTGACTACAGTGTGTCTGCTGATCATGTGTCTTCTCCTCCTACTGGCTTTGGTGCTGGTGCTCATGTGTCTTCTCTTCGGCCTTAGGGTCCACTGTGAGACATTCACTTCCTCTATTGCACAAGAGATTAGCACTCTTCAACATCCATTTTGCACATTTGTGTCTACATAAAGTCCACCACTGTTTGTATTTCCTGTGCAGATACAAAAGCTGATGGCATCTTAGAAGAGACGCTCAACAAACTGCAGACCCTCAACAAGACCTGGGTTGAAAACAGGAAGACCCTCAGTGAGTCTGTCTGTCTTATTCTGCCTGCGTGTGTGTGTGTGTGTGTGTGTGTGTGTATGCGCGCCCGTGTGTGTGTGCATGTGTGTGTGTGAGAGAGCGTGCATGTAGGCTACTGTACATTTGTGCTTTTATTTGCTGCTCACTCTTCAGATCCTCTCCTCTTGCAGACTATTTCTGTATAAAGCTAGAAGATGATGAGCACATTTGTTTCTACCTAAAGTCCACCACTGTTTGTATTTCCTGTGTAGATACAAAAGCTGATGGCATCTTAGAAGAGACGCTCAACAAACTGCAGACCCTCAACAAGACCTGGGCTGAAAACAGGAAGACCCTCAGTGAGTCTGTCTGTCTTATTCTGCCTGTTTGTGTTTGTGTGTGTGTGTGTGTGTGTGTGTGTGTGTGTGTGGGGGGGGGGGGGGGTTGTGTGTGTGTGTATGTGTGTATGTATGCACGCGTATGCGTTTGCATGTGTGTGTGGTTTGTGTGTGTGTGTATGCATGCGTTTGCATGTGTGTGTGTGTTTGTGTGTGTGTATGTATGCACGCATATGCGTTTGCATGTGTGTGTGTGTGTGTGGTTTGTGTGTGTGTGTGTGTATGCATGTGTATGCGTTTGCATGTGTGTGTGTGTGTGGTTTGTGAGTGTGTGTGTGTGTGTGTATGCACGCATATGCGTTTGCGTGTGTGTGTGTGTGTGTGAGAATATGAGCGTGCATGTACTGTACATTGAGTGCATAATGCATTTGTGCTTTTATTTGCTGCTCACTCTTAACATCTTCTCATCTTGCAGAGCATTTCTGTAAAGATGGAAGCTGTGCATCATTCAGCAACAGTTTTTACTACATCTCTAATGATAAAAAGAGCTGGGATGACAGCAGGCAGGACTGTATACAGAGAGGAGGAGACCTGGTCATCATAAACAGTGAAGAAGAACAGGTAAAGGGAAATGTGTCAAAACATCCCCCCCGCCCCCGTTCGTTTGATTTAAAAAAAACTCTTTAGAATCTCTTGTGTTTAGTTCTGTTACTCTCCACAGTGCTTCATAAGTGTGTGTTGATGTCACTTCGTTCTCTCTTTCTTAAAAAAAAAAAAAAAAAAAAAAAAAAAAAACTTGTACCACTGTTCCTTCAGAAGTTGTAGTTGTCATAGACTGTGCTCCATAGTTGATTGCTCTATTGCTGACAAAAAATGTGTTATTGTAAGTCGCTTTGGATAAAAGCATCTGCCAAATGACGTAATGTAACGTAATGTAATGTAATTTGTCTTTTAAACAATTCAACAGAAATTCATCAATTCCTTGAACGTGAAAAGCTGGATTGGTTTGAGTGACAGGGATGAGGAGGGAATCTGGAAATGGGTGGATGGGACACGTCTGAACAGCAGAGGGTAAGACATCCATTCTTCAGTCTTACCAGTCAGTCAACAGGTTGGCCTGATGATGCATCGTGCTTCTTATTTTCCATCAAGTACAGTTGACTCTTTTCTTTTTTAAACAGGTTCTGGAGCAAAGATCAGCCCGATGACTATATGCAAAAAGAGGACTGTGTTCGCACTTATTGGTCTCAACTTGGACTAAACAACTGGTATGATGCCAGTTGTGAATCATTCTCCTACTGGATCTGTGAAAAAGTGATTGACTTCTAACATTGTGTCATCTCAAATGAAAACATATTGTGACTTTACACCTCACACCAAGACTGTCATTGTTATTCACACAGAGAACGTGAAATGCTCCTTTTAAGAGATTGTGTTTTATTGTTTGTAAAGCACTTTGTAATCTTTGTCTCATAGCTTCATAACAAGAATGTCTGTTGGGACCAGGATCAGTATTTGTTAAGCATTCAGTAGAAGTGTAGATTTAACTCTTTTCTTCAGTCTCGACTCAAGACTTAAAGTGATTTTAGTTAGTAAGACTAGACCATGCAACATCTGCCTGAGGAACTTAGATAAGCTACTTCAATATGATCTTTCAAATCACATCTCACACTTCCATCAACCTACTGTAGTTTTGCATAATGTTTTTACAAGGTCATTTTCTTGTCTTATTATTTTTTAATTACCTTTGCAATGGGCTTCCCAATGTTTTAACTCATTTGTATTTACAATGCTATGCTATATAAATAAAATTTATTTACGCAATTATTCTTCAGCAGTGAAGTGAGATCATTTTCTATAGATGACTGCTTGCACTGTTTATCAGTCAGTGTGCACCATGTGACAGGAAACTCACACCAACACCTTTGCAGCGGTCGCAGAAGCAAACAATTGACAGGCTTCATTTATTTTGGATGGGAGACTATAACCCCCCCGAATGTGATTTTAGGCAATGTTAGGTTAGAGTAGATAATGGGCTACATGCACAACTCCACTACTTCCTGAAATTAGTACAGCTTCTTTATTTCCTGTCATCACTATTGGATGAAGTGATTAATGTCAGGTGTGCTGCAGTCACAACAATGATCAGACACACCTGATTCATCAGTTCATCCAATAGTGTAGGACAGGAAATAAAGAAGCTGTACTAATTTCAGGAAGTAAAGCAGTTGTGCATGTAGTGTATTAGAGAGAAAAAATGCATAATGGCTTATCAAAAGAGCAGTGCCTCCTAGGCAGAGTTGACAATAAAATACTAATATAAAACATAAATATGCTACAATACATCATGTATGCATCACATCCACAGCTGCAACACCGTGTCAATCCAACAATGCAAATGTCACACCTACTGTAGAAAGCATGATGTCAGTCACATCATATATCACTGTGCTAAAATAGCACATTACTAAACTTAATTTTCCTCCCACTGGGTCTTTCCTGTTGAAACCACTTCATGTGAGTTGGGTGTTTGGATCAGCCACAGCACCTAGCCACCCAAACACCCCCCCCCCCCCCCCACACGCGCACGCACACACACACACACACACACACACACACACACACACACACACACACACACACACACACACACAGTGTGTCATGCTGTGCAATGAACAGCAATATTCAGTAACTGTGTAACAGTCCCTCTGGTGCTTGTGTTACTAAAACATGACCTGGCCGTAGAGGGCCCAAAAAAACCCAAGCCTGACCCGACCTGGCCCATCCCATTGGCTGCATTTATGGGCCCAAGCCCGGCTCAAACCCGAAATGTTCTTAGTAAGTTGGCTTATTATCTATAAACTATACCCATGTTGTCTGTTCAGTATGAATACATAGGGCCCTATCGTTGTACGGCGCTATCGTTTCCACTGCGTTTGCGCGCCCCTTATTGCTATCTTCCCAGCGTCTAAGCTATCGTCTGCCTCCACCATCCAGTTTTGCGCTGTGATGACACGGGTGTAGGCGTGGCCCAGGCGTGTCGGTGGGCTTCTAGCCTATCATGTGTCTCGCGCAAGTGTCATTTAGCGCTGTGGGGAAGATACCGTCGGTATGTGCCGAGCGCAAAGAGAGGTTTGGGAGTTGCCGTTCCAAAATAGGCGTTCCAGCGCAATGTGTCAGAAAAAAATCGCCTTGGGTGCTCTCAATTTTAACGCCAGGAAATAGCTGGTCTTAGCGCAAAAGCAGACGTACGCCTGAGCGCAGACAGTCTCCACATCTCCGTGCAGTGCAGGAAATCCTTGCTTGGATCCATTTACGCACGGCATGGATGTCACTCTCTACTCGCGCCTGCACAGACAACGTTTGTGGAGCAACGTTGCTATTTTACAATTTTGGCTCCGAAATTAATTATTATATATATTAATAATATATAATAATAATATAATAATAATAATATATATTATATATTAATATAATTTTCATATTACCAGCGCATTTAAGGTTCTACCAATAGACCCAGACTCCTGGCGCTTCTTCGGCATCTCCTGGAAGGGCGCCTACTACTTTGCCGTCCGCCTCACGTTCGGGTGCAAGAGCAGCCCAAAAATATTCGACTCCCTCTCTGAAGCCCTCTGCTGGATCCTCATCAACAATCACAAACTGCCATATGTCGTTCACCTGCTCGACGACTTCCTCATTGTGACACCACCATCCTCACCCCCTGCTTACGGTCTGTCAACACTGAAATCCGCATTTTCTGACCTCGGCGTTCCCCTCTCAGCAGAGAAAACAGAAGGACCCCACACCTCCATAGAAGTCCTCGGCATCACACTGGACTCCATCGCATTTCAAGCTTCACTTCCTGTTGAAAAAATCCACCGCATTTCCCTATTCATTGCAAACTACCTCCTTGCCACTTCATTCACCAAACGCCAGCTACTCGCCCTCCTCGGTCATCTCAACTATGCCATCCGCATCATTCCCCAAGGACGAGCTTTCCTCTCTCACCTTCTATCAATAGCAGCTTCCACACCCAACCTACACGACTACATCGTGCTCGACAACGCATGCAAAATGGAGCTATGGCTATGGAATCACTTCCTCTCCTCCTGGAACGGCATCTCATTTTTCTATGACGACCACATCACCCAGCCCGAGGACATCCAACTCTTCACAGATGCAGCACCATCACTCGGATTCGGCAGGTACTACAGAGGGAGGTGGGTCGCCTCCCACTGGCCACCCGAATTTGCATCACTTTCTCCCTCCGCCGCTCTTCACGAGTTGTACCCGGTGGTAGTTGCAGCACTTCTTTGGGGGCACGAATGGACCAAAAAAGCAATCCAGATTCATACAGACAACACGGCAGTCGTAGAAATCATCAACAAAGGACGATCCCAATCACTTGACATCATGCAAGTCATCCGCAAACTCACCTTGATCTCAGCCCAGCATTAATTCATAATCCGTGCAGCTCACATCCCCGGTCACAAAAACTCCATTGCTGATTCCCTGTCTCGTCTCTCATTCCAGAAATTCAAATGCTTGGCGCCAGACTCCGACTCCCATCCCACTCCAGTTCCACCGTTTTCAGCCACCATCTTCAACTAACTCCTCAGCTACAACACCTGACCTCCACATCCCAACAAGCCATCCTCAACAGCCTCGCTCCCAGAACATTGTCATCTTACCTCACAGGATGGAACTGCTTCAAAACTTTCCTAACACGTTACAACCTGCCATTTCCTTCACTGGATGTCTTCACCATTTCGAACTTCATCACCTATGCCCATTCGTCGCTCCACATCAGAACTTCCACAATCCATGTCTACATCAGTAGCATCAATTTCTTCATCAAACTGCTCACCGGCGCCCCCTGTCCGTCAGTCTCACATTCTCATATTACCATGCTGTTCAAAGGTCTCCGAAAGGCGGAGCCACGACTTCCCCAGAAACGGCTACCTCTCACTTCCGACCTCCTCGCACGTTGCATCAAAACTCTCCGCACAGAGTACTCATCCCCATCCATCAACGCCACCCTCGAATCCATGTTCCTCCTGGCCTTCTTCGGTTTTCTGAGATGTTCAGAATTAACCTCAGCCACATCCACCTATGACTCGACCCGACATCCAAGTCTTTCTGACCTCACAGTCCACACCTCCGACTCCTTCATCTACCACCTCAAATTCAGCAAGACTGACCAACTCGGAACATCACATCCCATATTCCTGTTTCGCCTTGATTCCTACCTGAGTCCATTCGAACCACTACACAATTACCTTAATTTGCGACTGACCCACCATGCTTCTCTCCGAGACCCCCTCTTCATCACGGAGGCCGGGGGAATCGCAACACGCTCCTGGTTCCACCGACACTTCCGCCAAGTCCTTTCAAAATCAGGGATTTCTCCCGACCTCTACTCTGGCCTCTCCTTTCGCATTGGAACTGCCTCTTCTGCTTCCAGGCAAGGAGTCCCAGACCACACCATAAAAATCCTCAGCCGATGGTCATCTCATGCCTACCACAGCTACATTCACAACAACCTCGACGACGTCCGGAAAGCCCACGTTCACCTCAGCTCGTGAATTCTTTTGGGGATATGATGGAGCCATGAAGATCATCCATCGACGAGGCAGTTCCCCCACCCAGAGTCTCATTCCCGGTTCCTTGAGACCCACGCATCTCGTTTCATCCCTTCCCCTCGACCCCTTTCATCCCTTCCCCCTCGACCCTTCTTCAAATAAACAATAAACACGCAATCCAGTGTGGCGTGGTTTTAGTTAGTGAACTTCAAATAGAGCAGCATCACTCATCGCCTCTCAGTACGCTGCGTAATTACACAGCGGAGATAGAAGAGAGCCCGCAAAGGAATAAGCATACAGACGTTTGGGCAGCAGCCCTTTTTCAGTGTGTGAAATGGCAATAATACACAGGTGATTCACAGGTGGGCATGAGCACGTTTTTTGATTTATATGGATGACAGCCTCACATCTCTCTCTCCCTCCCTCTCCCCATCTAGGCTATCATTTCTCTCCCTCTTTCTCCCTCTCAGTGAAGGAGGAAGCTGCTGACGTGACGCTGTGGTTTTATGGGCATTACCACACCTCCACAATGCTTTTGTCATTCACACAGAGAACGTGAAATGCTCCTTTTAAGAGATTGTGTCTTATTGTTTGTAAAGCACTTTGTAATCTTTGTCTCATAGCTTCAGAACAAGAATGTCTGTTGGGACCAGGATCGGTATTTGTTAAGCATTCAGTAGAAGTGTAGATTTAACAGCTCCTCTTTTCTTCAGTCTCGACTCAAGACTTAAAGTGATTTTAGTTAGTAAGACTAGACCATGCAACATCTCCCTGAGGAACTTAGATAAGCTACTTCAATATGATCTTTCAAATCACGTCTCACACTTCCATCAACCTACTTTAGTTTTGCATAATGTTTTTACAAGTTCATTTTCTTGTATGCTTTTATTTTTAATTACCTTTACAATGTGCTTCCCAATGTTTAACTCATTATAATTCTTTCATTTTTGCCTTATGATAAAGTAAATTGCAAACTCTGCTTTTAAGAGCAAACAAGATCAGAAGTGCTATATAAATAAAATGTATTTTGCCAAATTATTCTGTGTGGATTGAGAGATACAATGTTTTTAGAAACACGCTATGATTGCCTATAGTTCCAGTGCACCACCATATTATTGGATGCTAAACCATCAACAGTTGATTCAGTTTGCTCACAGCTTGGTCTTTTACACCAATCACCATGCTGACACGAGGATGTGAATCAGTTCTGAATCCATATGAGAACACCCAGTCTTCATTTGATCAAGCCTATACTTTTACGAAAAGTCAGTTTTAGCATAATGTGCAAAAATGTCATTCTAAGCATGTGCAACTTGAACAGAAGTCTCGCTTGATTGTGCAAATGACATCAACTCTAAATAGATTGATTCATTTATGATTTCATATTTCTTTATGAATGCATGGATGCAAAGATTTCAAATGAAGTGCAGATTTACAATGCCAGGTACCGTAAATTCCGGACTATAAGACGCACCGGTGTATAAGCCGCGGGACCAAAATTGACTATTTTTTTCTTCTATAAGCCGCACCGGACTATAAGCCGCGGGTGTTTTGATGTTTAATTACCATATGAAAGGGTTCGTGCACAGAGAGGAATGTCGGGAAAGAGATCGCTGTTTGGGGAAGCTCCCATTTATTAACATTTCAACAAAACAAAACAAAAGTCAGGTCACTAATCCCCAGACAAAATCACACAACAATAGGCTACCGTATATGTGCAGCAAACCTGTAACCAGAGAAGTCAAGTCACTAATCCTCGTCTTCCTCTTCTTCCTGCGTACTGAAACCACCAAAGTCCTCATCTTCAGTGTCGGAAACGAACAGGTTCAGGGTGGCTTCGTCAACCACTCTCCTCTCTCCTTCATTGTCACTCAAAACCAACGAACTCCTCTTCATCTATAGCTGTGTTTCCATTACAGTTTTTCGCAAAAGAATTGCGATATTTCTACAACTTCGACAATGTACAATTGCGACTTGTAGGCGTTTCCATTGAAGTTGCGTTTGAGTGATTCCCCGTTGCAGCAGCTGCCACAGTGATTACGCACGGGGATCTGCCCCATATCCCGTCCCCTGCATGCTCAAATCCAACCAATGGTCAATGGAAATCCCAACATGAAGTTACAATGCATATAAACGAGCCTGATTATCAATTCAAAAGAAAATGAGTCGCAAAATGTTGCTGGCTGCGTGAATGCAGTCAGCGCGACAGGCAGAGGAAAAAAGGTAGCCTAATAGCCTAC
>NC_139651.1:13747318-13752318 GCF_964638095.1 Poromitra crassiceps | reverse complement strand
CTCTGTTGAGGTTCTAGGGCTGTGGACCCGGTACCATACGGTGACGTGAAAACACTGCAGACGACTGATTGGTCAGGCAGAATCGTGTTCACTGTAGGCATCTACTGTCAATGCTGGATACCAGTTTAGTGGGGCTTACCTTCTCTTCTGTTATTTCCAGAAGTTATTTCTTTTGTGTTGCTGCCTTCGGCTCTGGTGAAATAAAATCGATCTCCTTGCTCAGCTTTAACATGACGGTGGTTTTCAATTGTTTTGAGAGAGAGAAAGTCCGCTAGGCCGCAGGCATGGGGGTTTAGCGAAACCGCGGTCTTGCCTGGTGAGTTGCAGCTGGGGTTCTCCCCGTAGCGCCTCTCCCGTCCCCCGCACAATGCATGCATGTGAGTTTGAATAACAACAAAGTGATATCCATTCTCCTAGCCGATTGTCACTTTTGCCCATGTACACTGTACTGTAGGTCATTTAGAGGCATCAGTATTTCATAATCAGTTCCGTGTATGGATTTAATTTTAGTTATAGCCTACTTCGGCTATGGGCGGAGGGCAGATATACGGTCACTATGACGACCAGGTGTGGGCGGAGGCGAGTAAATTTGCTATGGAAACAGAGTCTATATCAAGTAGAGCCGAGTAAGACCAGATAGAGTAGAGGTGTACTGTGCTGTTATATGTGGTGGAAATGAGCCAAAGCTGTCCCACCTTGGACGTATGAAGTACCACAGGGATGATGTGTTTTTGTAGACTTACCCAGAAGTCCCTGCACTTCCTGGTTCTTAGGGGGAAAAGACATTTTTGTATTGGAATTTTGGTTAAATGCATGAAATAAGGTGTGTGGTTAACAAAAGTTTATGAAACAGTGTTGTGTTCGGCAAGATGATCTTCACAAATGAGGACCACTTTAGGACTTTTGAGGTGTTTTTGAAGGTCGAGTTACATCATGGGGTTGGAGGCTGGAGCTGGTCTTCCAAGGGGAAAACAATTCCTACCTTGGAGAGCCTATTACCCCATAGCCTTCCCCTGCAGTCCCTAACCATCATCCCTGTGGTACTCCATACGCCTGAGGTGCGAAGGGCGTCCCTGGGTGTGGTTAAGAGGGTGTCCCTGGGCGTGGTTAAGAGGGTGTCCCTGGGCGTGGTTAAGAGGGTGTCCCTGGGCGTGGTTAAGAGGGTGTCCCTGGGCGTGGTTAAGAGGGTGTCCCTGGGCGTGGTTAAGAGGGTGTCCCTGGGCGTGGTTAACGTGGCGGGCGTGTATTTGCTATATGATATATACATAATAATAATATAATAATAATAATACATATAGGATACCAGGCGCGTTCCATTCAGCGCACAATCTGCATGACAGAGCGGCTGGAATAATAATGTGTTAAAACACTATAAAGCAAATGATCTACTATAGTCAATTAAAAAAAAGTTTGATGCTAAAAAAAAATCACAATTTTAAAAGTAAAATAATAATTATTCCATAATGTGCTTCACTTCCCTGCCATCGCCATCCAGCCATTTCTTTAATTGTCACCTTTTTGTTCAAATGGTGATGAACAAAAAACTCTTGATATTTAAGGGGAACAACATTGTGGAACGGGAGAGCAAGGTGATCTACCTCTGCGCCCCAGAGATCTCCATGCTAATTTTTCCAGGGCATGTTCCCATTAGCATAGGGAAGCTGACACCATAGCCTTAGGCTAGGTATATAATACCCTAATGACCACTATGCCGTTACTGTGAATCAAGGGTATTAGTTTTGTCTCCGGTAAAAGACAGCCGTGATGGCTTGGCCTACTTCAAGCGTCGGACACTGAGGCTTTTTCCATTACTCTGTTTTCTGGAGAAAGAAACATGTGATTTATCATTGACTTACTAGTGAGAGTCAACAGCGCGTCTCTTCTCCGCTCTTCTAGTCTCTCTCCTCAGCTTGCCTCCCCCCCTCTCGTCTCATCTCTCCTCTTATCTCCGTCGGTTTCTCTCCTCTCCTCTCCTCTCTTCTCCTCTCCTCTCTCCCCTCCTCTCCTCTCTCCTCTCCCCTCCTCTCCTCTCCTCCTCTCCTCTCCTCTTTCCTCTCCTCTCCCCTCCCCTCCCCTCCCCTCCTCTCCTCTCCTCTCCTCTCCTCTCCTCTCCCGCCATTATTAAAAACGCATTTACGACATAAATCAAAGGAATCTGCTGGTGTGAATATGGTGTAATTCCGATGAGGATGTTGCGGCGTTTTCCCGCCCGAGCCTCGTCGACGCAACTTGAGCCGTGTTTGTCGATATCTTCTTTAGCGCGCCGCTCCCTCGTGCTGCGGCGGCATGGAGCTTCTGTGCAAACGCAACAAACACGCCTGTTTATCTTTGTTACGGCGTCGCTGGAGAAGCGCTCGCCAACGATTTGCGTGGGAGTTGAAAGCTGGACATACATTCAAGCACACACACAAGCACACTTACCATATAGTGCACTGATAGTGTCTCTCTCTCTGTGTGTGTGTGTGTGTGTGTGTGTGTGTGTGTGTGTGTGTGTGTGAGCCACAGTAATTAAGATGCTATAGGGATGTATGATGTTGGCTGATTTTGCCCAGTTTTTTCCCCACCTAATTTCAGGGAACATCAAAAGTCTCTTAGTGGGAATCAACCCATTACGAGTGCAGTGTCTGTTCCCCCGGTTTGAAGTGGATCACACGTCAGACGCTTCTGGAGATACGTGAAAGCCATGTCTGATTGGTCGAATCGCATCGATTTCGACACTGCACTGTCTCTGGGCTTCCCAGCAGCGCACTCGGCAGTGTTTGAAGTTGATCCCGACGAACGGTTCTCGAGATAAACCCGCTTTCTCTGTAGCCGGTGTGGGTGTCACTATGTGGAATTGAACAAAATTCGGCACGGCACTCTGTCGGGTTCCCAGCAGCACACTCCCAGCAGTGCACTCCCAGCAGTGCACTCCCCAAGTTTGAAGTCGATTGGACGAATTGGTGAGATAAACCACTTTTTGTGTTCCCAGTAGGTGGTGCTATGTCAAATTGCACAAAATGCGGCACAACATCGAGTTCTCAGCAGTGCACTCCCCAAGTTTGAAGTCGACCAGAGGGACGGTTCTCGAGATAAATTGCTTTTTGTGCTGATTAGTACTACAACCCACTTTTTTCCTCACAATTTTCAAGAAAGGAGTGACAATACCAACAAGACAGAACGATCGCCGATCCCTCCACTCAAATTCTCCATGAAGTGAAATGATCTGACCGTGTTGGCAGTTTTCCCACATATCTTAAAGCCCCAATCAGTAAGATTTTTGATTTTTTTTTACTGTAATATAAGAGCTTTTTAGTCATAGGACATGGTAGATTGACTTGTAATAGGGAGACTCTCGACTTTATTTATCCCACACCGCCCTCCATTGGCCAGCCCTGGGACTAAGCAGTTTGTCTGCCACGTCCCGTGGCAATAAAAAAAAAAGAAAAAAAAAGAGGCGCGCATGCGCTCTACAGCGGCAGCGTTGTGTTCCTGGAAACCAGGAAGTAACTCGATTCGGATTTGCTATGAAAATTATGTTTCACGGAACTATGGATTATTATTTCATCACATGGTGAGTACCCGATGTCACAACATGTACATAGAGCTTTCTGGCGCTGTGTTTTGTTGACTTACTATTGACGATACTATTGCACGCAGAGGGCGCAGTTTCTCCAATAGCAAAACTTGGCGATTAATTTGCACGTCAATAATATTTTCCGAACCTATATCAGTCAATGCAACCGTGCATACCAACGGCGAAGTTTCGCGGAGCGTTATTGCGGTGTTTATTTTTTCGAACCACGGTCGATTTTTCAGAAATTCGCTTCCGACGTGTACACATCTGTGGCTGTGATTGACAGGTGGGTCAAAACTCGCATCGCAATTTCGTGCCGTATATTCGCATCGCTCTTGATGTGTAAGGACCTTTAGGCTCAATATTAGATGAAATTACTTGTCTTTTTGGAGATGCTTGTTTCTGTAAAGCAGTCAGATATTAACTCTTTAACTGTTTTGTTTTTACAGTGTGAATCCTGAGCAGAACAATTCATCTTAACCCCCTACTACATTTCAACCCCCCCCCCACGTTAACGACTTTGACGTCGCTCAAGCAACACATTATTTAGAAATTTCATTTGATTCCATGCAAATAATGGACGGGGACGGAGAGGATCAAAAATTAATGGGGGGACTTGGGGAAAGCATAATAAATTATTGAGCAATGATTAATTCTTAATAGCCGTTGTCAAGAAATCACCATCTCGCAGCGCCCGTTAATTCTCATCAAACCTACTTTGGAGCAGCGGGGCCTCTCTCTCTCTCTCTCTCCTCTCTCTCTCTCTCTCTCTCTCTTCTCTCTCTCTCTCTCTCTCTCTCTCTCTCTCTCTCTCTCTCTCTCTCTCTCTCTCTCTCTCTCTCCTCTCTCTCTCTCTCTCTCTCTCTCTCCTCTCTCTCTCTCTCTCTCTCTCTCTCTCTCTCTCTCTCTCTCTCTCTGCACATAACGCTTCGTCCCCTGCAGCTGCCTCAACTTGTTTCCTGACGCCTTGTCTGACCCCGCTCACCTCACTGTCGTGTAGATCGCCCGCAAAACACATTTCTAAGCATTCTTTTATTCCATACAGAGGTATTTGTATCTTTTGTAGTGATTGGAGGTATAGAAAATTGGCCTTCAAAAAAAAAAAAAAAACTTCATTGTCTTCATGTCTCCACCAATAGAATGTTTACTTTTCAGCTGGCCGCGCCCACATAACAATTAGGCTACTTGGGTTGCCACACAAAAGAGTGCCTTGGCCTTCTTTGCCTTGGCCTTCTTTTTTATCCTTGACCTCGAGACCCCGCTCCGTTTTTTTTGCAAACAGACTTTAATTTGTGGAAGCGCGCACAGCAAGGACACACGGTGGTACCCCCCCCCTCTCCCCTCTCCCGCTGGTACCCCCCCTCTCCCCTCTCGCCCTCCCTCCGCTTGATCGGAAAGTGTCCCTTGCTTGCAGAGGGACTGGAATAGACATGTGATATACTGA
>NC_139651.1:13732461-13747118 GCF_964638095.1 Poromitra crassiceps | reverse complement strand
GGGCAAAACCCACGTGACAAAATGACAGGAAGTGAGTTGAAGTTGGGCCGCGTTTGCTTGAAATCCCATCGTCTTTGGTTATACTCCTGTTTCAACCATGAGAGAGTAGTAAGAAGGTCGACGCCCCCGCCCCCCCCCCCCCCCCCCCCCCATAAACTGCTAATACATTCAAGCTTTAGATACAGTGAAATTGCACCCCCCCCCCCTGTAGTGATAACACTTCCCTGACTCGATTATCGCACCATTGGACTTTGCTGTGACAATAACATCCTACCGTACATTTTCTACAGTGTCCACTCTCATGCACTTTACCTGCGCCTTCATCCAACTCTGTATTGTACAATTTCCTGTAACCATAATCAGATTATAAGGCTACTATGTAATATTATTAGGAGACCCGTGTGAGTTATTAACATTGTAACAGAGTGTATTTGTCCCGGCAAATATATTAGATTCTGCATGCGACTCGATACCGAAGTGATATTATGAAGGATTTTTGATCGTTGATACATCACATCGTTGCATCGAATATAGCGTTGAAGACGTGCAAACGATTGGCTCGCGTGGAGATAAGGAAATGTGACATACGGCTCTAAGCACTACTGGGGACGGCGTTGATTGATTTTGTGGCGGTGTTTTTTTTTGTAGACACGTCCCCTGACGAGATGTGCAGCGAGCAGCAGATGTTGTAAAACGCGCGACATCACAGATTCCTTCTTATGAATTAGAAGCGGGTCCCTCCAGTGCTCAAAGGGAGTCCACCCCGGCATGAATTATTACCAAATATAATTTCAGCTATTAGTCCTCTGGAACACGGAGAGAAGATGTGGAATTAGAAATTAATACGTCTCTGAATATCATGGCGGGGATTTTTTTTTTTTTTTTTTGAGACCGGGAGGGGAGATTCATTTCCATGTTTCTCTCCTCTGGCTTTTCTGTATTCCGACAGAGTTTCTGACACATTTATGTGTTAAGTTGGGTTCAAGCAGTTCTATTACCATACAGATTATCCATTGTGAGCTTTAGCCCGGCGCCCAAATTCAGAAGCTAAAGAGAAGTGGAATGAGAAGGGGATTATAGTGTCTCCTACTTCCCTCCTGTTTATGCCTCTCTAATCTGTAGCTGGGGGTCAATGTTTTATCCAAATTGATTTCTTCTTCAAGCTATAAACTCATGTTCTGTCTGTGCAGGATACGGTGCAGTTTGCCTATCTGCGTGCAGCTAACCTGTTTCCTGCTTATCTACATAATGGCATACAGAGGTGGTATAGGTGCAACGTGATGACTTCATGTTATCACAACAGGAAGAGATTAATTTACTTCTGGACTTTTAATGCTTTTCGGCGTATACGCAACACATTATAGGCTACATGATGCATTCTACATGTTCTAGATTTTTGTCGCTTAGATTTTCTCAAGCAAGCATTTCCATACAATTATTTTTTTTTATTAAAAAAAAGGAAACATTTTGTTGTGAAAAGGTTCTCCATATTCAGTCCTACCCAGAGCCGTATATATATAGAAGAGTCGCGACATCTCCATTCACTCCAATGGACAGTTTTTTTTACTCTCAAGAGTTCCAGGAAGTAAGGTCCTGATTAAGCAGCACTGTTGAGTTGCAGCAAATGGGACAGTTTGTGTTGTACTCTGAAAGTTTTTTTTTTCCTTGAATCAAATTGTAACATTATCAGCTTTATTTTAGCATTCAAAAGTAGCGCGAGACCCTTTCCTGGCTGTTCATTGGCTAATGAGTCATGCATTTTGGTCCTCCGCTGACGCACTCTCTCTCTAAATTGCTCTGGTCCTACCCAGTTCAGTTATTGAGAATGATGTGTGTGCATTTCAATGTATTCTCATGAACGGTTGTATATCTACGAAAAGTATTTGTCGTGCATGTCTACGAACGTCGACATGCACAATAACCTGACGCTGCCAGTTGGTGATTGGATGAACCATCTGTCTATCACGTCTATCATGGGCAAGCTCTTGCTGGCGTACGTCACATCCTAAAGCCCGCCCGTAGCTGAATCATAGGACACTGATTGGTGCAGAACCACTGGAGGTTCGGACTCAAACCAATAGATCGGAGTGTGGCAAGATGAATTGAATTTACATACCAAAGGTTGGTTGTTACGGTATAAAACAAACTTGATTAAGGTTAATTTAGAGTCAGGTTAAGAAAAACTTTTGTAGTTTGGCAAACATATACGCCCTGTCCGCCACCCGGACCACAACTTCCTTACTGGCCACCCTTTTTTGTTTTATTTCAGGGACCTATTGCCTCCAGTATATCGCAGCCTGCTGGTTTAATGCACCTTCATTAACCAACTTTCGTCAACTTTCCCCGTTTGAAGAATCTTTTTGCCGTGACGGTCCATTAAAAACTAGGTCACTTATGTAGTAGAAACGCACAAATATTGACCAAAGAAAATTGAGAAAACTCTGTACAGCATGTGACACTTCAGTTGTCCAGTCGGTCAATCTCACAAAGGGTTTTGCAACGTCACATGGTTGACTGTTACCTCAGGAACATAACTGTTCCCAGTTATGTTCATAACCTCAGCTACAACAATGTGACCCCTCCAGCACTCCTCATAGACCCCAACCCCCATACTGCAACACTCTCTCACCCCTGTCTTTTATCACCTCGGTTGCTTAAATGTTATCTCTTAACGAACCTCACCCCCTCCTCACTGTACTCTCTCTCTCTGTCTGTCTCTCTCTCTCTCTGTCTATCTCTGTTGTCTCTCTCTCTCTCTGTCTCTCTCTCTCTCTCTCTCTCTCCCTCTCTCTGGAGAGAAAGGGGAGGTTCCCGTCTGGAAAGTTCAGCCAAATGTTACTAAGGGGAGGGAGGGATGTGTTCCTCTCTCCCCTCTTTGTCCAACACCTCTCTCTGGCCTTGGCCCCTTCCCCCTCATCCTGCCTCCTCACTTACCACCTCCTCATTGCGCCGGAGCTGTCTGTCTGGCTTCCTGTAGAGACGGCAGCCAATAGCGTCAGAGTGGGCCGATACCATCAGCTGTCGGCGGCGGCGGGCTGCCAGAGGGGAGTGGAGGCAGCCTGCGCTTGTCTGGGAAAAACCAAACAACCTGTACTCCTGTCACGCGTTTGATTGTATCCTTCAGCCGTCCTGCACCACCTCTCCTCCTCCTTCTCCATCACTCACATCCGCTCTGATCTCCCGCCGTCTGTCTGTCTGTCTGGCAGGACGAGGATCTGCCAACATGTCTGCAGCCTAGAGAGAGAGAGAGAGAGAATGAAGAGGTAGAGAGAGAGAGAGAGAGAGAGAGAGAGAGAGAGGGAGAGAGGGAGAGAGGTGTGAGTGTAGTTATGTGTGTGTGTGTGTGTGTGTGTGTGTGTGTGCGTGCGTGTGTGTGTGCTCTTTGATGGAGTGAAGGAGGCGATTTATAAAGTGAGAGGGTGCCTCTTCAAAAGTTTGGCAGGCTTTGAAAGGAGCAGAGCCGGCGGTCTGCAGCAGCACAGGGCATGTCAGACTGACACAGAAACTAACTGACAACAATGTGTCTTTTATCATTTATAAGGAGGAGCCTTATAAGAGCATATTATAGCACCTCTCCAGTCAAGTTCAACCAGAACATACAAAAGGGTCAAACTCCGGAGGCCAAGCCCTTGTTCACACACAGGACGCCGAACGTAAGCAGAGCTGAAGCTTGAGGCAGGCACAAGCTGAACTGACGCCTAACCGTTCACACAAGAAGCCTTCTCTTTTCCTCTCAGCGCGCCTTGAACCCGCCCACAACTCCCATTGACTTCATGCCTGGCAGCTTCATGCGTCACACGTCACGCCTGAATCCTGAACGATCGCTCCAGCGCGGCTTTGGCGTGGTTCAGCGTTGCTTTGGCGTGGCGTGGGGCTGGTGTGAACAAGGACGCCGAAATGAAACTGCGTGGCTTTGGCATGCCTTTGGCGTTGCTTTGGCGTATAGTGTGAACGGACACCATTATTATTTCCAGCATGGCGTTCCCCGTGTCGTGGTCATCAGCGCCACCAGCAAGCGCCTTCTGTTCTGTCTGATCCATCATCCAAGTGAAGACAAAGCCCGGTTAAACACCGCAGAGCCTCATGCAGCATCGACGGCGCTGATCGAAACCAACAGAAAAACAAGTTGTCGCCGCTTGACAGCGAAACACCACGGCGGCGCCCGGGGACACGGGCTTGCATGGCGGCAGGGTGGAAAGGGTTTCCGCGTCGATACGTGCGGTCGCAGCGAGCGAGCGAGAGCGGGCGGCTGCAGTCAGATATCACAGGCAGGTGTTTGATCTCACGGGGGATTGAGATTTGAAGGGCTGCTGCTGGTTTACTCTGCGCGGATGAAGAGAGCCGCTGATCTAAAGCGTGTTGTATTTTGGCAGTGAGGAACCAGGAACCAGTCCAGAGGAACCACCATTATACCAATGTTCTTTTATCATCACTTATGGGCCACATCATCTGTATGATAGGGGGAGGGGGGTGGGGAGTAAGGTTCTCGTCAATTTCACATGTGGGATACTGGCTTGTGAGATAAATCAATCACTGGAACAAGAATTTAAGAAGAGGTTTGATACTGCGCCCAGAGAAAAAGTTGTGTTGGTCAAGGATAGAAAGTTGAAATAAAATAAACTGTTGGTTTTGATCTCATTTAGTTCCCACTTCACAAATAGCGCCGAGAGAGACAACTCAGCTAAAGAATTAAAGTAGAGAGATTGGATTGTTTTTCTCTCTTGCAAAAATTTCAAAAGTGGACATTATTTGATGTCCTGTGTTGGGGGCAAATCAGCAGAAATCCTCAGGAAAAACTTGAAAATCCATTCAAACCATTGACACCATTTTCTGTGAATATAAAAGTACATGTTTATAATACATCAAGTGTTCACATTTAACATTTCAAAGTGCTTATTTAGCTTTTATTGTGTGAGATCCATCATCAAATCTCAAAGAGGAGTGGGATATCAAGACATTTGTGTGATCACAAATGTCAAAACTTTTGATTTGTTTGATCAAATCCAAACAGCAGGGGGTCGGATAAAAGTATATGTCTCCTCTTTAGTGTCAACTCACCTCGGAGGCAGGCGTTTGCACCACGTTTGATATCAGATGCTGCTTAGAATTCATCGTTAAGCGGTTTGTGTGTCTCTCTGTCTCCAGTTTTCTTGCCAGTAGAGCCGATATCAGTTTCTACAAAACATCTGGGGGTCATTTTTAGAATACTCCACACGTACAGCAGCAGTACCTCACTTAAATTTGGATGGCATTTGAGTGGAACACCTGAGCTTTCAGAGACTATATAAATCATCATCTTTGTGCCATTAAATGTAAAAATGCAGATGGTAGTTCCTCTTGTCTAATTTCCCTGCTGACCAGAGAGCTGACCAGAGTGGAACATTTAGACAAGAGAAACTCACTGCTGACCAGAGAGCTGACCAGAGAGGAACATTTAGACAAGAGAAACTCACTGAACTGACCAGAGAGCTGACCAGAGAGGAACATTTAGACAAGAGAAACTCACTGCTGACCAGAGTGGAACATTTAGACAAGAGAAACTCACTGCTGACCAGAGAGCTGACCAGAGAGGAACATTTAGACAAGAGAAACTCACTGCTGACCAGAGAGCTGACCAGAGAGGAACATTTAGACAAGAGAAACTCACTGAACTGACCAGAGAGCTGACCAGAGAGGAACATTTAGACAAGAGAAACTCACTGCTGACCAGAGAGCTGACCAGAGAGGAACATTTAGACAAGAGAAACTCACTGCTGACCAGAGAGCTGACCAGAGAGGAACATTTAGACAAGAGAAACTCACTGCTGACCAGAGAGCTGACCAGAGAGGAACATTTAGACAAGAGAAACTCACTGCTGACCAGAGAGCTGACCAGAGAGGAACATTTAGACAAGAGAAACTCACTGCTGACCAGAGAGCTGACCAGAGAGGAACATTTAGACAAGAGAAACTCAGTGCTGACCAGAGAGCTGACCAGAGAGCTGACCAGAGAGGAACATTTAGACAAGAGAAACTCACTGCTGACCAGAGAGCTGACCAGAGAGCTGACCAGAGAGGAACATTTAGACAAGAGAAACTCACTGCTGACCAGAGAGCTGACCAGAGAGGAACATTTAGACAAGAGAAACTCACTGCTGACCAGAGAGCTGACCAGAGAGGAACATTTAGACAAGAGAAACTCACTGCTGACCAGAGAGCTGACCAGAGAGGAACATTTAGACAAGAGAAACTCAGTGCTGACCAGAGAGCTGACCAGAGAGGAACATTTAGACAAGAGAAACTCACTGCTGACCAGAGAGCTGACCAGATTGGAACATTTAGACAAGAGAAACTCACCCGCTGACCAGAGAGCTGACCAGAGAGGAACATTTAGACAAGAGAAACTCACTGCTGACCAGAGAGCTGACCAGAGAGGAACATTTAGACAAGAGAAACTCACCTGCTGACCAGAGAGCTGACCAGAGAGGAACATTTAGACAAGAGAAACTCACTGCTGACCAGAGAGCTGACCAGAGAGGAACATTTAGACAAGAGAAACTCACTGCTGACCAGAGAGCTGACCAGTGTGGAACATTTAGACAAGAGAAACTCACTGCTGACCAGAGAGCTGACCAGAGAGGAACATTTAGACAAGAGAAACTCACCTGCTGACCAGAGAGCTGACCAGAGAGGAACATTTAGACAAGAGAAACTCAGTGCTGACCAGAGAGCTGACCAGAGAACATTTAGACAAGAGAAACTCACTGCTGACCAGAGAGCTGACCAGAGTGGAACATTTAGACAAGAGAAACTCACTGCTGACCAGAGAGCTGACCAGAGAGGAACATTTAGACAAGAGAAACTCACCCGCTGACCAGAGAGCTGACCAGAGAGGAACATTTAGACAAGAGAAACTCACTGCTGACCAGAGAGCTGACCAGAGAGGAACATTTAGACAAGAGAAACTCACCCGCTGACCAGAGAGCTGACCAGAGAGGAACATTTAGACAAGAGAAACTCACCTGCTGACCAGAGTGGAACATTTAGACAAGAGAAACTCACTGAACTGACCAGAGAGGAACATTTAGACAAGAGAAACTCACTGCTGACCAGAGAGGAACATTTAGACAAGAGAAACTCACTGCTGACCAGAGAGGAACATTTAGACAAGAGAAACTCACCTGCTGACCAGAGTGGAACATTTAGACAAGAGAAACTCACCTGCTGACCAGAGTGGAACATTTAGACAAGAGAAACTCACCTGCTGACCAGAGTGGAACATTTAGACAAGAGAAACTCACCTGCTGACCAGAGAGGAACATTTAGACAAGAGAAACTCACCTGCTGACCAGAGTGGAACATTTAGACAAGAGAAACTCACCTGCTGACCAGAGAGGAACATTTAGACAAGAGAAACTCACTGCTGACCAGAGAGGAACATTTAGACAAGAGAAACTCACTGCTGACCAGAGAGGAACATTTAGACAAGAGAAACTCACTGCTGATCAGAGAGGAACATTTAGACAAGAGAAACTCACTGCTGACCAGAGAGGAACATTTAGACAAGAGAAACTCAGTGCTGACCAGAGAGGAACATTTAGACAAGAGAAACTCACTGCTGACCAGAGAGGAACATTTAGACAAGAGAAACTCACTGCTGATCAGAGAGGAACATTTAGACAAGAGAAACTCACTGCTGACCAGAGAGGAACATTTAGACAAGAGAAACTCACTGCTGATCAGAGAGGAACATTTAGACAAGAGAAACTCACTGCTGACCAGAGAGGAACATTTAGACAAGAGAAACTCAGTGCTGATCAGAGAGGAACATTTAGACAAGAGAAACTCACTGCTGACCAGAGAGGAACATTTAGACAAGAGAAACTCACTGCTGACCAGAGAGGAACATTTAGACAAGAGAAACTCAGTGCTGATCAGAGAGGAACATTTAGACAAGAGAAACTCACTGCTGACCAGAGTGGAACATTTAGACAAGAGAAACTCACTGAACTGACCAGAGAGGAACATTTAGACAAGAGAAACTCACTGCTGACCAGAGAGCTGACCAGAGAGGAACATTTAGACAAGAGAAACTCACTGCTGACCAGAGAGCTGACCAGTGTGGAACATTTAGACAAGAGAAACTCACTGCTGACCAGAGAGCTGACCAGAGAGGAACATTTAGACAAGAGAAACTCACCTGCTGACCAGAGAGCTGACCAGAGAGGAACATTTAGACAAGAGAAACTCAGTGCTGACCAGAGAGCTGACCAGAGAACATTTAGACAAGAGAAACTCACTGCTGACCAGAGAGCTGACCAGAGTGGAACATTTAGACAAGAGAAACTCACTGCTGACCAGAGAGCTGACCAGAGAGGAACATTTAGACAAGAGAAACTCACCCGCTGACCAGAGAGCTGACCAGAGAGGAACATTTAGACAAGAGAAACTCACCTGCTGACCAGAGTGGAACATTTAGACAAGAGAAACTCACTGAACTGACCAGAGAGGAACATTTAGACAAGAGAAACTCACTGCTGACCAGAGAGGAACATTTAGACAAGAGAAACTCACTGCTGACCAGAGAGGAACATTTAGACAAGAGAAACTCACCTGCTGACCAGAGTGGAACATTTAGACAAGAGAAACTCACCTGCTGACCAGAGTGGAACATTTAGACAAGAGAAACTCACCTGCTGACCAGAGTGGAACATTTAGACAAGAGAAACTCACCTGCTGACCAGAGTGGAACATTTAGACAAGAGAAACTCACCTGCTGACCAGAGTGGAACATTTAGACAAGAGAAACTCACCTGCTGACCAGAGTGGAACATTTAGACAAGAGAAACTCACCTGCTGACCAGAGAGGAACATTTAGACAAGAGAAACTCACTGCTGACCAGAGAGGAACATTTAGACAAGAGAAACTCACTGCTGACCAGAGAGGAACATTTAGACAAGAGAAACTCACTGCTGATCAGAGAGGAACATTTAGACAAGAGAAACTCACTGCTGACCAGAGAGGAACATTTAGACAAGAGAAACTCAGTGCTGACCAGAGATGAACATTTAGACAAGAGAAACTCACTGCTGACCAGAGAGGAACATTTAGACAAGAGAAACTCACTGCTGATCAGAGAGGAACATTTAGACAAGAGAAACTCACTGCTGACCAGAGAGGAACATTTAGACAAGAGAAACTCACTGCTGATCAGAGAGGAACATTTAGACAAGAGAAACTCACTGCTGACCAGAGAGGAACATTTAGACAAGAGAAACTCAGTGCTGATCAGAGAGGAACATTTAGACAAGAGAAACTCACTGCTGACCAGAGAGGAACATTTAGACAAGAGAAACTCACTGCTGACCAGAGAGGAACATTTAGACAAGAGAAACTCAGTGCTGATCAGAGAGGAACATTTAGACAAGAGAAACTCACTGCTGACCAGAGAGGAACATTTAGACAAGAGAAACTCACTGCTGACCAGAGTGGAACATTTAGACAAGAGAAACTCACTGAACTGACCAGAGAGGAACATTTAGACAAGAGAAACTCACTGCTGATCAGAGAGGAACATTTAGACAAGAGAAACTCACTGCTGACCAGAGTGGAACATTTAGACAAGAGAAACTCACTGCTGACCAGAGTGGAACATTTAGACAAGAGAAACTCACTGCTGACCAGAGAGGAACATTTAGACAAGAGAAACTCAGTGCTGACCAGAGAGGAACATTTAGACAAGAGAAACTCACTGCTGACCAGAGAGGAACATTTAGACAAGAGAAACTCAGTGCTGACCAGAGTGGAACATTTAGACAAGAGAAACTCACCCGCTGACCAGTGAGCTGACCAGAGAGCTGACCAGAGAGGAACATTTAGACAAGAGAAACTCAGTGAAAAGTGCACATCTGTCTTTTCAAAGATATCACAATAATATAATAATATAGTGGTAAGAGAGGGTGATGAGTCCTATTTTGGTTGCAGGCTGGAGAGCTGGAACTGAATGTAGAGGTAAAACACACTGAAGCTTTGTTCACACCGAGATATTTATTTTTCTCCCTGTTGCTCGATTCAACCCTTTGTGTTTAAATCGCTCGTCAACAGGCACAAGAATTGACGGACATCATGTCATGATGTTTGTCTACTACGAGCCACCGTAGTTGTTTACAAGCTAAGCCTATCAACGTGCTCCTAACGCAAGCTTGTGTATCTATACCGGTAGTACAGACTTCACTTCATGTCAGCTGTCAGCCTGTCAATGCGGTTTGTTGCCACACAATAAACCAGCGGTTTGTTCCAAGCCAGTGTGATCCTTGACTGACTCACTCTCACACGGCAGGCAATCAGCGTTGAGCAGCAAGCGATTTTTGCCAGCGAAATTTCGCTCGAGTTGGGATATTTCATCTCGGGCCACGAGCGAATTTTCGCCCTATCGCTCTGTCTCTGTCGCTCGGACGCCCAGCGATTTTTCTCCCAGGCGAATATACGCTCAATCGCTCCTTTGCATTGACTTTGTATGTAAACTCGATGCCAGCGAAAAACTTTAATAGGTCGGTGTGCACCTTGAGCAGCGTATGATGTGAAGCAGGGTCAAATTGAGTATAGATTGGAAGTCGATTTAAGCCAATCAAGCAGGGTTTTGCCAACAATTTTTTTTTTTATGTTTTTGAAAACTTTGATTCCACTGCATTAGTCAATTTTACTGCCTGATAACGTGTCACATGAAATTAATGTTGAAGGCGTTTGCTACACTAAGTAAGGACACGGCTGGGTATCATTTAAAAAACGTACAATACCATACCAATACCAGAACCCTTAAAGTCATACTGATACCTATAGAGTATAATTCATTCAATACTTTTTGGTGCAGTGTAGCCGTACTTTTGAACGTTTTGGTGACGTCTCGGCACGCTCATCATGCCAACATGGAAGAACGCTTGCTTTGATTGGCTGCGAGCAAAACCATACAAATACTAATTTTTCTAGCTCTTTCTCTGTGCGCAAAAGGGATCGAATGCAGGTATTGTTTGACTGGAGAAGTTGCGATTTTCAGAAAATGTTTAAAAAGTCATAAAAGTGCTCCTCGTTTTGTCAACACACATTTTCACTCCCATAAGCTTGTGTTAATAACCACAGACCTTATTTCATGCATTTAACCAAAATCCCCATAGTAAAATCTCATAGGCTTTTCCCCCTTACGAACCAACATGGCCGCAATTTCTGGTTAAGCCTACAGAAAGATGTCATCCCTGCGGTACTCTAGTATCCACCTTATGTAGCCACGCCCATTTGACCCGGTTGTGTGGTCGTGTGACGACTTCCGGCTAAAAAAAAAGAAAAAGAAAATGGCTGGCTGCTCCAATATCATCTAACTCTGAATTAACTAATAATTTAGCCAATTGTATGAAACATACCAAATAAAAGCAAACGGCAATGTCTAAGAATGCAACGCCATGTAACTGGCTCGTTAATTCTCGCATTCCAGGGAATTACGTTAACGTCTGTTATAGACGTAAGTGACTCGAGCTGCGCTCGGAGGAGAGAAAACCTTCTGAAGCTTTCTTTGTTGGAGTCCAGGTATGTTTTACAAGAAAGTGCTCGTCATTGTCGACTATAACGTTATCTGACCTGGCTAACAGTGGATACTCCGCTTGCTTGCTGTCTACCAAGCTCAAAGTAGTAGGCTACGTTCTTTGTTTTACCCCCTGCACTGTCCACTACAAAAACAACTCTCTTCTTCTGACGTTCTTTTGTATTTCGCGTCGTGACCGGAGGAAGTGTTAACACGACCCGGAAGAATTTGGCCCACTGCCGCGTATAAGGTGAATAGAGCACCCTCAATCATCAACAGGAAAGGAGAGAGGGAGAGAGAGAGAGAGATAGAGAGAGAGGGAGAGAGAGATAGATTGTACAGTATAGAATGTGACTGTCTACAATTGGGCGAGTGTTTCCAGGTTTGGTTGCTCCCTGTAGCTCGTTGAGTAGATTTATGCGTCAGGGTTAGTTAACGCTGGGAAAGCATGCTCCTCTGTTCCTGTAACCATCTCCACACACACACACACACACACACACACACACACACAAATCCCCCCCAAAAAGGGCCTCCACACACACACACACACACCCCCACACAACCCCCCCCCCCCCACAAAAGGACCTCCACACACACACACACGGAAAGGGGACATATTTGTTACAATGAATCATTGCAACGTGCAACAGTGTTGGAGTTGAAATCAGCGCATCTCGTACACACACACACACACACACACACACAAACCCCCCAAAAAAGGGCCTCCACACACACACACACACACACACACACACAAACCCCCCAAAAAAGGGCCTCCACACACACACACACGCACGCACATACACACACACACGGATTGATGGAAAGGGGACATATTTGTTACGATGAATCATTGCAACGTGCAACAGTGTTGCAGTTGAAATCAGCGCGTCTCGTACATTCAGAGCAGGAAACAGTGGAATAGTGTCAGTGAGGAAGATGAATGGCGTAGAGTGCTGTCACTGTCACGCTAAGCCCCCCCTCCTCCTCCCCGACAGCTCCTCCCACCACCCCCTCCCCCTCCCCCTCCACACAGTGTGTTTTATTACAATCAGTACCCATGTCTGCTGCACTGGGGAAAATGTGTAAGAAATAATGATCTGGATGGTCTTGGGGGTCTGGATTGAAGTGTTCCTGTAAGAATTCCAGTGGTGTAAGCAATTTATTTCTTAACACATAGTTCATATTGTTTAAGACACCCCATATATCTGCCAAGTGTGACGCGAAATATGGCTTTAATACAGCATCGCACACACCAGGGGACAGGGGAGATATTTCTACCGCTCTTTCACCCCCACCCGCCCACCCCCATCTCCCCCACACTCCAGTCCAACCCACCCACAATCCAAAACTCAGGAGAGACAGAGGGTTTTACTGTCTTTCAGAGAGAAACCATGCCAAGCGAGCGCACACGTCTTTAAGAGAGAAACACGCCAAAGTCGATTTCTCTCCTGTTAAGAGTCAATTTATTGTATCAAGCGATTCAAAATGAAGGTGAGTCTCAACAGGTGCTAATGGCGATTTTAGCTTGATTAGTCAATATTGATCTAATATTTTGCTTACAACTATTGTTGTAAGCAAAATAGATAAGATATAAACACAAAGATATAAACACAAAAAAGCAGCAAAGATGACAAAAACAATTGATTTGTACATATTTTTCAAAGAGTCATGGCAAATAAATGACGCACAAAATTAAACATAAAACAACATTAAAGCCATTTTCTCAAAGACATACTGTAATTATATATACTTCACTTGTAGATATGGCCACACAATTTGACATGCTGCCCGGGCCCGGCGCCACGAGGGGGCTCAGTTCAATTTTCTGCCCCCTCACTTAAAAAAAAAAAAAAAACATTTTAGAAAAGTTCATATATAAAGGCCAGTTAGGCAATGTTTGTACCTGACATGTTTCGGCTGCAGTTTCTGCAGTCTTCATCAAATTTGATCAGTTTAAGTTGATGTAGGCTACCCCCTATAAACATATCTCTGTTGTTTCAGAATTGGCAGGGAAGCGCTATTTGCTGTGCTTTGGTTGTCACAAGGTGTCAGAGATGTAGCTATTTATTAAATTTGAACCTCACTGCATGTTGTAGTGGTCATGACGTGATTAAAAAACACACACACACAGTTTTTCGTGGGGAATAATAAAAAAAATAAATAAAAAAAATATGAGATTTATACGTTGTTAATCATTATGGAAACAGGACATTTATATTCTCACAAAAGATGCGAATGTGTTCATTTTTGTAAAATAGAAGCTATCACACAAAAAGTGCTTGTAAATGTGCTTGTATTGAACATATAAAATTGTATACTAATAAAATTAACAGATCCCCCCCTATTCACCTGAAGTGCCTCGGCTTACTGTACTTATCCATAATACAAGAGCCATCACGTCGGTATAGATGTATATGATATTGATGCTGACAGACTTGTTATCAGTGGATGCCTCCAACCGATACCCTCCACCTTGCTCCACTACACTTCCCAGCATGCAACATGATTGTGTGAACTTAGGTAGATAGGAGGCAGGAGAAAGCATCAGTCATCAGTGTTGCATGTGAAAGTCATTGACTGTCTCTGCAGCTGCCAGCGGAGGTCTAATCAGGTCCAAGTGTCAAAGTGATTGCAGAGCTAAAGCCGTGTAGCCACATGCTGCAGACATGTGGATGTTGTTTCTATCTTAGGCTTTTAGCTGAAGCTCATACCCAGAGTGTCTTACAATGAGCGCAATGTACAGAAAGAAATACAATAAAAAATAAAAATAAAACAAACTGTAAATATAATTTCTATTAGTATGGATATGGGGATGAATTCTGTCGATTGTGATTGTAATCCCATGCAAATCTCCCATCAATTTCAAAATGTCGGTTAATTTGAAAACATGTTGATTTCAAAATGACAGTAAATTTGAAAACGTTGCTATACGGTTGTGTTTTTACGCAACTAAGACAACTTTGTTAACTCATTCAGGGCCAATGACATCTTTGACGTGTTATCAGGAATAGCCCAGAGGGCCAATGACGTGTTTGACGTGTTTTTGTTTTTATTACTGCAGGGCGTAGTTCAAACACTTCCTCAGCCTGTGACATAGTATCA
>NC_139651.1:13717461-13727461 GCF_964638095.1 Poromitra crassiceps | reverse complement strand
GATTTTACCTCTTTCACAAGAGCGGTTCTAATTTCATCATACTCTGCTGCTGATCATTTAAGCTTGTCTATAATGTTTAGTGGCTCAGTCGGATCAGGAGCGCGCAGAAGAACTTAATGGAGAATAATGACCGTAACATAATCAAGGGGAACTTCTACTCGGACTTGGCGATCCTCCCCCCAAGAGAAACACCCACGACGTTTACAAAGAATTCATTCAAGTGACTTGCAAACTCAAAAGAATCCGTGTAGAAGTGTGAGGGTAGTTCTACCGACACTTTCTTCCTTTGCACTCACTGATTTATAGTTGTCCACATGTCTTTGATATTATTTGATGACTCCTTAAATTGATCACTGAGATACTTTTTTTAGCTGCTCTCAGGTGATGATTAGATGATTTGTTTTTATATGACTTGTAATTAATTTTCGTTCAAGGGCGTTGAACTTTATAGGAATCTTTTAGAAAGTGTCAACACAAACATTTAAAAACCTGTCTTGTAGGCATCTCCTCCTCTCCACGCTCTTTGGGCCCCATCTTCGCAACGGCGGTCATTTTGCCTTAGCGCCCGTTGCGTCTCGGCCCACTGCGCAAGCAATCTATTGTTACCTCACACCACAAACCTGTATGGTCGGGAATTATGTAGCCTAATAAAAAACCATGACAAACGAATTCTCACTTTTAAATCAAGGTGTGTTTTTTCTGCAATGTAGGCTATAGTTGAAAATCAACGTGGCATTCCGAGGAGAGAAGAGTGTGTGCAGGCGCGAGTAGAGAGTGACATCCATGCCGTGCGTAAATGGATCCAAGCAACGATTCCCTGCACTGCACGGAGATGTGCAGACTGTCTGCGCTCAGGCATACGTCTGCGTTTGCGCTAAGACCAGCTATTTACTGGCGTTAAAATTGAGAGCACCCAAGGCGATTTGTTTCTAACACATTGCGCTGGAACGCCTATTTTGGAACGGGCAACTCCCAAACCTCTCTTTGCGCTCGGCACATACCGACGGTGTCTTCCCCACAGCGCTAAGTGACACTTGCGCGAGACACATGATAGGCTAGAGGCCCACCGACATGCCTGGGCCACGCCTACACCTGTGTCATCACAGCACAAAACTGGACGGTGGAGGCAGACGATAGCTTAAGACGCTGGGAAGATAGCAATAAGGGGCGCGCAAACGATAGCCCCGTATGACGATAGGGCCCTTTAGCTCTCCATCCATATCTTCCTCATGGTGCTGCTGACGGTGAAGCTGAATGCTGAAACAGATCGCTTGATTTCATCTCCGCCATTCCACTTGGAAATCCACACTTCCTGTTGGCCTCTCTACGTCTCTTCTTCTCCTCAATACCAGATGGAAATGCAAAACAGGCGTGCCCCATGATTCTGATGTAATTCAAACAGCCACGACATCTTTCACACAACACACACACACACACACACACGCGCTGGGGCGCGCGCGCACACACACACACACACACACACACACACGTTGCTAATTATCACAACGCTATTTCGTCCTTTTGTTGCACGAAGACGACTTTCTTGCAACGGGGTTAATTGGAGTTTGGATGAATTATTGATTGCTTCTGCCTTGTTGCGTGTTTGTTAAGACGTTTCACAACATGCTTCTCAGTGTCGCAGCAGCTGGAGGTTTGAGGCTATCTTTACCTCATGCTCAAGCAGGGAGATGAAAATGGCTTCACAACAAGAAAGAGAGCCTATGCATGAATGTGGGGAGGTTGTTTTGTAAAGTGTGATGTGATCACACACACGGACGGTTACCACATTTGTCGAATACATCTGAATCCAAAATGTTACAAAATGCGCAATTGATTGAATAGCTTTAGGCGCTAGGCTAAAGGTCTATAAGTCAATTGTGTGTGCACTAGGGCTGTGAATCTTCACTGGCCTCACGATTCCATTACGATTCATCTGTCAACGATTCGATTCGACGATGCATCTCGATACAGCTCAAAGTATCAAATCCTACATTTTCTATATTACTACTGCACATGGCTACTTTTTAATCAATTAATACAAGCAGTCAGATAAATATCAAGTCCCTTTTTTACTTAGAAAGTGCTTTACAGAAATTTAAAGAAACAATTCGATCTGATTCACACGTCCGACCAGGGCCTCTCTCTAATTAGCTTGCTGCAGGTTGGTTTGTGTCAGCCGCCCAGTCATCTGTACTGTAACATATCTGACTCGCCAGAGAGAGGGAGAGAGACCCAAAGAGAAAGAGAGGGATGAGAGAGTGAGAGAAAGAGACAGAGTGAGAGAGAGAGGGAGAGAGAGATATGAGAGACAGAGAGAGAGATCGAGAGAGAAAGAGAGGGATGAAAGTGAGATATGAGAGAGAGAGAGAGAGAGGGAGACAGAGAGAGAGATCGAGAGAGAAAGAGAGGGATGAGAGTGAGATATGAGAGAGAGAGAGAGAGAGACAGAGGGAGACAGAGGATGCAGGGGCCTGCTCCTGATCCTTCTGACATAACGCTCAGACTGTCCAGGAGATGTTAGAAGATGAGGGGAGAAGAGAAGAAAAAAGAAGAGGAGAAGAAAGGAAGTAAAAAGGCATGAGCCTGGTGGCATCCTGCATGCCAGGTTGTCACTCTGTAATTGTTTGTAGCGTCATACAGGATTTTGAAAAGGTTAGTGGACTGTGTGTGTGTGTGCCTGTGGCTGTGTGTGTGTGTGTGTGTGTATGTGTGTGTGTCTGTGTGTGTGTGTTGCGATAGCTTGACTGCGTGTCTTGCTCTTGTCGGTGTAAGAACAGATGCTGGAGGCAAGCCCCCGGGCTGCCCTCAGGGCTTCACAGACTTGGAGATACACACACCTGACACACACACACACGCAGACGCACACACGTGCACACACACACACACACACACACACACACGTGTGTGCACACATACACACGTGTGTGCACACATACACACACACACACACACACACACACACACAGGCAGGTGCATGGACAAACACACAAATCTTGTTACTGCTCGTATTTACATAGGAGCTTCTGATCAATGTCATGGGGAATAATGCTGATTCTTTGAGTCACACACATACGCACGCACACACACACACACACACACACACACACACACACACATGCACATGCACGCACGCATACACACACACACACTGCATCCTTCTACAAAAGCCTTCTACAATCTGAATGGAATTGAAGTGTAGAAAGGCTCTAGCTAAACATGTATTACCTGCATTTTAAAGGCAGCTATTAGCTCTAGCTAAACATGTATTACCTGCATTTTAAAAGCAGCTATTAGCTCTAGCTAAACATGTATTACCTGCATTTTAAAAGCAGCTATTAGCTCTAGCTAAACATGTATTACCTGCATTTTAAAGGCAGCTATTAGCTCTAGCTAAACATGTATTACCTGCATTTTAAAGGCAGCTATTAGCTCTAGCTAAACATGTATTACCTGCATTTTAAAGGCAGCTATTAGCTCTAGCTAAACATTTATTACCTGCATTTTAAAAGCAGCTATTAGCTCTAGCTAAACATTTATTACCTGCATTTTAAAGGCAGCTATTAGCTCTAGCTAAACATTTATTACCTGCATTTTAAAAGCAGCTATTAGCTCTAGCTAAACATGTATTACCTGCATTTTAAAGGCAGGTATTAGCTCTAGCTAAACATGTATTACCTGCATTTTAAAAGCAGCTATTAGCTCTAGCTAAACATGTATTACCTGCATTTTAAAGGCAGCTATTAGCTCTAGCTAAACATGTATTACCTGCATTTTAAAGGCAGCTATTAGCTCTAGCTAAACATTTATTACCTGCATTTTAAAAGCAGCTATTAGCTCTAGCTAAACATGTATTACCTGCATTTTAAAAGCAGCTATTATCTCTAGCTAAACATGTATTACCTGCATTTTAAAAGCAGCTATTAGCTCTAGCTAAACATGTATTACCTGCATTTTAAAAGCAGCTATTAGCTCTAGCTAAACATGTATTACCTGCATTTTAAAAGCAGCTATTAGCTCTAGCTAAACATGTATTACCTGCATTTTAAAGGCAGCTATTAGCTCTAGCTAAACATGCATTACCTGCATTTTAAAGGCAGCTATTAGCTCTAGCTAAACATGCATTACCTGCATTTTAAAGGCAGCTATTATCTCTAGCTAAACATGTATTACCTGCATTTTAACTCATTGAGTGCCATGGACGAACATGTTCGTCATTTCGTTTAGTAACGTAGAGTGCCAAGGACGAACATGTTCGTCAATTGCGTTTTTTGACGGGGGGATGTCGATCTAAGCCTCTTACATCGCCTCTTACAATATGGGAGCTATTGAATGTGTCTAACCTATTTTACAGAACCCTTAGGTGGCGACAGTGCTCTCCAGATTACAGAAAGGTCCGGAAAACTGCAGGAGAAAGCCGTGATCAAAGAGAAACCGATGCATGCTGCAGCCAGAGCCATATAGATTGCTCTGTCTGCAGCTGAAGTCGGGCTGCGAACATCAGTCAATCCGCGCACACAACAGAGCTCCTCTGCCTCTGTCTGTCTGTCTGCATATAGTTTCTCCACATGATTACCCGCCAGAAAGGCAGCACCCGACGCCGAAAGGCCAAACCTTTTCCTGCAGTCCCGTTTGGCATTTCCTTGTCGCGCTGGGAGCTGCCCGGGAGCCGCCGTCAGCCGCCCGGCGCAAAAACGGAGGCTCCGAAAATAGAGTGGGTGCGTGTGGGGAGGAGTTTGCAGCTCAGGGGGGGAGAGGGGGGTGGGGCACGCAGGCTGCACAGAACTACACCACGTCACTACATCAGAAAATATTAGCTAGAGTCAGTGAATGTGCTTGAAATGCTGCATTTCACAAAAGGCTGAATATCTCAGCTTATAATTTGAAAACCGTCTTTTTGCTCAAAACAGCCTATCTTCTCCGGCTCATAACTAAAGAACGGAAAATGGTATCAATAAACTTTTTTTTGCAGATGATAGAACAGGGTCTCCTCGTTCTTTGTGTGTGTTCGGTGTTTACATAGTAATATTACAAAATATTCTGTGGGCCTCGAGAAATCACTGAAAACGCTCTGAAACTCTGGCACTGGGAGCTTCCGTTCTCCAAAAGTGGCTGGCACTCAATGAGTTAAAGGCAGCTATTAGCTCTAGCTAAACATGTATTACCTGCATTTTAAAAGCAGCTATTAGCTCTAGCTAAACATGTATTACCTGCATTTTAAAGGCAGCTATTAGCTCTAGCTAAACATTTATTACCTGCATTTTAAAGGCAGCTATTATCTCTAGCTAAACATGTATTACCTGCATTTTAAAGGCAGCTATTATCTCTAGCTAAACATGTATTACCTGCATTTTAAAAGCAGCTATTAGCTCTAGCTAAACATGTATTACCTGCATTTTAAAGGCAGCTATTAGCTCTAGCTAAACATGTATTACCTGCATTTTAAAGGCAGCTATTAGCTCAAGCTAAACATGTATTACTTGCATTTTAAAATCAGCTATTAGCTCTAGCTAAACATTTATTACCTGCATTTTAAAGGCAGCTATTAGCTCTAGCTAAACATGTATTACCTGCATTTTAAAGGCAGCTATTAGCTCTAGCTAAACATGTATTACCTGCATTTTAAAGGCAGCTATTATCTCTAGCTAAACATGTATTACCTGCATTTTAAAAGCAGCTATTAGCTCTAGCTAAACATTTATTACCTGCATTTTAAAGGCAGCTATTAGCTCTAGCTAAACATTTATTACCTGCATTTTAAAGGCAGCTATTAGCTCTAGCTAAACATGTATTACCTGCATTTTAAAGGCAGCTATTAGCTCTAGCTAAACATGTATTACCTGCATTTTAAAGGCAGCTATTATCTCTAGCTAAACATGTATTACCTGCATTTTAAAAGCAGCTATTAGCTCTAGCTAAACATTTATTACCTGCATTTTAAAGGCAGCTATTAGCTCTAGCTAAACATGTATTACCTGCCTTTTAAAGGCAGCTATTAGCTCTAGCTAAACATGTATTACCTGCATTTTAAAGGCAGCTATTATCTCTAGCTAAACATGTATTACCTGCATTTTAAAAGCAGCTATTATCTCTAGCTAAACATGTATTACCTGCATTTTAAAAGCAGCTATTAGCTCTAGCTAAACATTTATTACCTGCATTTTAAAGGCAGCTATTAGCTCTAGCTAAACATGTATTACCTGCATTTTAAAGGCAGCTATTATCTCTAGCTAAACATGTATTACCTGCATTTTAAAATCAGCTATTATCTCTAGCTAAACATGTATCACCTGCATTTTAAAAGCAGCTATTAGCTCTAGCTAAACATTTATTACCTGCATTTTAAAGGCAGCTATTAGCTCTAGCTAAACATGTATTACCTGCATTTTAAAGGCAGCTATTAGCTCTAGCTAAACATGTATTACCTGCATTTTAAAGGCAGCTATTATCTTTAGCTAAACATGTATTACCTGCATTTTAAAAGCAGCTATTATCTCTAGCTAAACATGTATTACCTGCATTTTAAAAGCAGCTATTAGCTCTAGCTAAACATGCATTACCTGCATTTTAAAGGCAGCTATTAGCTCTAGCTAAACATGTATTACCTGCATTTTAAAGGCAGCTATTAGCTCTAGCTAAACATGTATTACCTGCATTTTAAAAGCAGCTATTATCTCTAGCTAAACATGTATTACCTGCATTTTAAAAGCAGCTATTAGCTCTAGCTAAACATGTATTACCTGCATTTTAAAAGCAGCTATTAGCTCTAGCTAAACATGTATTACCTGCATTTTAAAGGCAGCTATTAGCTCTAGCTAAACATGTATTACCTGCATTTTAAAGGCAGCTATTATCTCTAGCTAAACATGTATTACCTGCATTTTAAAAGCAGCTATTAGCTCTAGCTAAACATGTATTACCTGCATTTTAAAAGCAACTATTAGCTCTAGCTAAACATGTATTACCTGCATTTTAAAAGCAGCTATTATCTCTAGCTAAACATGTATTACCTGCATTTTAAAATCAGCTATTAGCTCTAGCTAAACATGTATTACCTGCATTTTAAAGGCAGCTATTATCTCTAGCTAAACATGTATTACCTGCATTTTAAAGGCAGCTATTATCTCTAGCTAAACATGTATTACCTGCATTTTAAAAGCAGCTATTAGCTCTAGCTAAACATGTATTACCTGCATTTTAAAGGCAGCTATTAGCTCTAGCTAAACATGTATTACCTGCATTTTAAAAGCAGCTATTAGCTCTAGCTAAACATGTATTACCTGCATTTTAAAATCAGCTATTATCTCTAGCTAAACATGTATTACCTGCATTTTAAAATCAGCTATTATCTCTAGCTAAACATGTATTACCTGCATTTTAAATGCAGCGTATGTATTACCTGCAAGGTAGACAGTGTTTTGAGTTGGCGGTGGATGGGCCACCAGCCAACACCAAACCTCTGTCAGGGAGCGCTCCTTAATGGCTCTTATTTATATTCCTACATGCAGCACACCTTGTTTCCTCTTTCCATTTTGGCTTCCTCCTCATCACAGTGTCATTCATCTCTCTCTCTCTCTCTCTCTAGACACACACACACACACACACACACACACTCACACACACACACACACACACACTCACACACACACACACACACACACACACACACGAACACAAACAAACAATTTCAATTCCATTCAAATGGCTTCATTAGCACATTTGGCATGATGTAACACTGTACATATTGCCAAAGCAAGTGTTTGGACATTGAAACTTTCAACATTAACATTTCTCTCTCTTTCTCTCTCCCCCTCTCTTCCACCCTCATCTTGTCTCTCCCCTTTCTCTCTCAGCCACACACACACACACACACACACTTAAACAAGCAGGACAAACCGACATAACTCAGCTTTTTAGGCTACATAAATTCACGGTATACTGCACGTCATACTATCGTAAGCAGTATCCAACTGGTCCAAGGTAGATGACAATATGGGCGAGAGAGAAGGCATAATGTCATGGTTTTCTGAAAAAATTATCGATTTTCACCCATAATTATTTAGGCTACCCGCTACATCACGGCACATACGCAGAGTGGCGCTCACACAAGACGGTGGCACCTCGCTACGTACTGCTGCCAGGACGTGTGCTACTGCTGCCAGGACGTGTGCTACTGCTGCCAGGACGTGTGCTACTGCTGCCAGGACGTGTTCTACTGCTGCCAGGACGTGTGCTACTGCTGCCAGGACGTGTGCTACTGCTGCCAGGACGTGTGCTTCTGCTGCCAGGACGTGTGCTACTGCTGCCAGGACGTGTGCTACTGCTGCCAGGACGTGTGCTACTGCTGCCAGGACGTGTGCTACTGCTGCCAGGACGTGTTCTACTGCTGCCAGGACGTGTTCTACTGCTGCCAGGACATGTGCTACTGCTGCCAGGACGTGTTCTACTGCTGCCAGGACGTGTTCTACTGCTGCCAGGACATGTGCTACTGCTGCCAGGACGTGTTCTACTGCTGCCAGGACATGTGCTACTGCTGCCAGGACGTGTTCTACTGCTGCCAGGACATGTGCTACTGCTGCCAGGACGTGTTCTACTGCTGCCAGGACATGTGCTACTGCTGCCAGGACGTGTTCTACTGCTGCCAGGACGTGTTCTACTGCTGCCAGGACATGTGCTACTGCTGCCAGGACGTGTTCTAGGACGTGTTCTACTGCTGCCAGGACGTGTTCTACTGCTGCCAGGACGTGTGCTACTGCTGCCAGGACGTGTGCTACTGCTGCCAGGACGTGTGCTACTGCTGCCAGGACGTGTTCTACTGCTGCCAGGACGTGTGCTACTGCTGCCAGGACGTGTGCTACTGCTGCCAGGACGTGTGCTACTGCTGCCAGGACATGTGCTACTGCTGCCAGGACGTGTTCTACTGCTGCCAGGACGTGTGCTACTGCTGCCAGGACGTGTGCTACTGCTGCCAGGACGTGTTCTACTGCTGCCAGGACGTGTGCTACTGCTGCCAGGACGTGTGCTACTGCTGCCAGGACGTGTTCTACTGCTGCCAGGACGTGTGCTACTGCTGCCAGGACATGTGCTATTGCTGCCAGGACGTGTGCTACTGCTGCCAGGACGTGTTCTACTGCTGCCAGGACGTGTTCTACTGCTGCCAGGACGTGTTCTACTGCTGCCAGGACATGTGCTACTGCTGCCAGGACATGTGCTACTGCTGCCAGGACGTGTGCTACTGCTGCCAGGACGTGTTCTACTGCTGCCAGGACGTGTGCTACTGCTGCCAGGACATGTGCTACTGCTGCCAGGACGTGTTCTACTGCTGCCAGGACGTGTGCTACTGCTGCCAGGACGTGTGCTACTGCTGCCAGGACGTGTGCTACTGCTGCCAGGACGTGTTCTACTGCTGCCAGGACGTGTGCTACTGCTGCCAGGACGTGTGCTACTGCTGCCAGGACGTGTGCTACTGCTGCCAGGACGTGTGCTACTGCTGCCAGGACATGTGCTACTGCTGCCAGGACGTGTTCTACTGCTGCCAGGACGTGTGCTACTGCTGCCAGGACGTGTGCTACTGCTGCCAGGACGTGTGCTACTGCTGCCAGGACGTGTTCTACTGCTGCCAGGACGTGTGCTACTGCTGCCAGGACGTGTGCTACTGCTGCCAGGACGTGTTCTACTGCTGCCAGGACGTGTGCTACTGCTGCCAGGACGTGTGCTACTGCTGCCAGGACGTGTGCTACTGCTGCCAGGACATGTGCTACTGCTGCCAGGACGTGTGCTACTGCTGCCAGGACGTGTGCTACTGCTGCCAGGACGTGTGCTTCCTGCCGGTGTGCAGGCGAGAGGAAATGACACAACAGGAGCGGACAGGAGCGCAGAGAGGCAGGAAGGGAGGAGTGACGGTGGCGCGCAGCCACGGAGGCATATGTCACATCCTATCAGCTGACAGCAGGGTGAGAGATACAGTATTGCCTCTGTGCTGCGTGAGGAAGAGGCACGCGAC
>NC_139651.1:13709961-13712461 GCF_964638095.1 Poromitra crassiceps | reverse complement strand
TCTGCAATATGCAACTGGGCAAAAAAAAACAGCAGAAAAATAAAATAAAAGAATTGTCTATTTCCTCCGAGTCAAGTGTCTCCCAAAGCCATCCTGCAATCCATGTCCTGTCTCTTTGCTGTTTTAAATATCTAAAAACGCCACAAACAGAGATCATTTTAAAGGGACAGCTCACCCTAAAATTCAAAATATATATTTTTCCTCTCACCTGTAGTGCTAGTTATCCATCTAGATTGTTTTGTGTTATTAGTCTGGGTTTTGGAGATATCAGCCATAGATATTTCTGCCTTCTCTCCAATACAATGGAACTGGATGGCACTCGGCTTTTGGTGCTCAAAAAACGTAATGTAATGTAACGTAATGAATGACTATGTTGGTCATGTTTAAATAAAAAGAAGTACATGATGTAACTGCTTGCTTTATGGTTAATTCTTAATGTAAATATTAATATTTTTTAATATTGCACCAGGTTAGAGGGTTCCTTGTACAATTTACAGCATTAGTTATTTGAGAATATCTTCCATTATCAACGCAAAACTGGTATTGTAACTAAAATATCGATATCGTATCGTATCGGAAATCGTATCGACCCAGGACCTTGTGTATCGGAATCGTATCAGGAGGTCAGTGGCGATACCCAGCCCTAGTATTGTCTATGTGGTTCGGAACGGTTGGCTTTCACACTCGCAAGTGTTCCGTGCCCAGGCACACCAAAGCGCTCCCCAGACCACCTTTTCAAGTGGATCCTGTCACGGGTCCCTGTTGTGCGCCGGGCGCAGAACAGAACAGAACAGAACGCAACGTTCACACTCATCAAATGTTCAGAAACTGGGGTCAATTTGGGGACAAGTGTGCTCGGGAACGGTACCGGGGCGCCAGTGAGAAAGCACCCTTACAGTTTCTTAAAGCAATGCAACCTCTGAATAAACAGTATATATATATATATATATATATATATATATATATATATATATATATATGTATATATATATATATATATATATATATATATATATATATATATACTGTATATACAGTATATATATATATATATATATATATATATACTGTATATACAGTATATATATATCCATAGTTTCTCCATAGTTTGTCGCTTACAAACCTGCCGCTCTTTTAATTTGCCGTTCCCTTTGTTTTTTTCCTCGTTAGCTCATTAGCCCGTATGCTAATATCTCTGAATGTCCTGAAGGGAGGAGCCCTGCCCACTGTGCTCATTGTGATACTGTGCTTTCACTAATTGTGGTTTGAGTGATCGGATGCAAATGCATCTCGGTGGTGGTTTACACTAAGTATTTAGCACTGTCCACTTGTGATCCGATCACCGAAGACGCATTTTAAAAACACGTGTGAAACCAGCCTCTGTGTGTCCTGCCGTCAGAATCAGTGACCTGCGATCACAGGGTCAACCCCCCCTCCAGCAACACCCCAATATGTTTAACCCCCGACTCCCCTTTGGCCCTATCTGCACTGCGCGGTCCGCACTGTGTGTGTGTCGTGTGTGTGTGTCTCTGTGTGTGTGTGTGTGTGTGTGTGTGTGTGTGTGTGTGTGTGTGTGTGTGTGTGTGTGTGTGTGTGTGGTATTGTTTCAGCAGTGGAGTGATGGTGTAACCAAGAGGAGGAGGGGGTGACTGTAATCCTCAACTTTCTCCCCGCACCCCAAGGATGAAAGGAGAATTTAGCCAGGCCCCAGTGTGTGTTTGTGTGTGTGTGTGTGCGCACGCGTGCGTGTGTGTGTGTGTGTGTGTGTGTGTGTGTGTGTGTGTGTGCGCGCGCCACCAGGCGCCCAGATCCGCGTTAGTCTTGGTGCTCGGCCATAGAGAATGAATGGGTTTAGTGCCGCGGCCGGACAGAAAAATCAATGGCTCATATGAGGAGGCTGCGGGGGTTAGGCCTCCGTGTTCATGTCAACAAGGCTATTGGTTTTCTTAATACTCCAAAGTTGGCGTTTCCCCGCTCCTGGAGGGCCGGCGAGGTGACGTGTGTGGTCAGAGCTTCACCACGGGATCCTGCCTCCTGGCCGGACCAGGAGCTCCTCGGGCCGAGGCAGGACCGAGGCCGGGATTAATTACAGAGGGATCGTCTGGGTATGAGTTTGTTTTCTGCCGGTGTCACGGCAACCGCTGCCTGCTGCACTGTGTGTGGACGTAGCTAATGTAGCTAACGCTGTTAGCTGTAGTAACGCAGTTAGATGCAATACCGGTGTCCCACTTACACCCCCCCCACCCCCCGACCCCCCGCAACCTACCCCCCAGTATGGCTTTCACCGAATAATCAATAGCCATAATGCTGTCAGTGTATGATTATTTAACAAGGCTGAACACAGATCATCACGTTCTAAATGACTTTAAAATGACTGGTTTTTGCACTTCATAGAAGCAAATATAATGTATATAGTTATGTGTCTATTATTATTATGGTGCCGTGTAACATTAGCGATTAATAGCGATGTGAACATGTTCTACGGCGCTAAATAATAAAC
>NC_139651.1:13684961-13707461 GCF_964638095.1 Poromitra crassiceps | reverse complement strand
TGTTCATCGAAGAGGTGGGATTGTGTGACATTAAGAGAGTGAAAGGTAGATTTAGACGGCACGCGGGCTACAGGGAGGGAGGGCCGTACAGTGAGAGGACATTATTCCTCTGGAGTCCAAGCCCTCGCCAACACTCTCCCCCTGCTCTCTCTCTCCACCTCTCTCTCTCACCCTCATCTCCCTCCCCCTCTCTCTCTCTCTGTCTCTCTGTCTCTCTGCAGTATTCCCTAGCCGCGGGTGGTCACCAGAGACCCGACTGGGGTTGATTTATTCTCCCGCTCCCTCTCTCCTGTCCTCTGCCTGACTGCCTCCGCAATGGAGAAATTTCCTCTCTCTCTCTCTCTCTCTCTCTCTCTCTCTCTCTCTCTCTCTCTCCCTCTCTCTCTCTCCCTCTCTCTCTCTCTCTCCCCCTCTCTCTCCACAGCGGCGGTGGGACTAAGGCAGGGAAAGCAGGGGGAATGAGAATAGGAGAGCTAACATTAGAACGTCTGCCTCCCTAATACACTGTCGTACACTGTCTACTCTCTCCCTCCCCTCCCTCCCTCCCTCCCTCCCTCCCTCCCCGCACGCTTGCCTCTCGCCAATGATGTCTTCCTCAAAGGGCATGGCTACGTGCACGCCACAGCGCTCGTTTCAGGACGAATGTAGGGCGCAAAGGTAAATGAGGGCTGTCGCTCGTCATTGCATCTTTTACCCAGGGTGAGGGCAAGAATTCCATAAGCTCTAGTGCTCATAGTTTGTCTCAAAGAATTCCATAGGATCTAGTGCTTATAGTTTGTCTAAAAGAATTCCATAAGCCCTAGTGCTTATAGTTTGACTCAAAGAATTCCATAAGCTCTCGTGCTTATTATTATTATTTTTTTTTATTGTTTATTTAGCACATATTCAAACATACAAAAATACTGATAGTTATCAACACGACAATAAATGTGCAAAGTAGAGGCAGGAGACCCGCAAGGGCCTATACGAGGCCTCTACTTGTATAACATCATAAGTAGAAATAAAATCAGTAAGTATGAAATAAAATTAAAATTTAATGAACAAAAGAAAGAAAAGAAAGTAAAGAAGAAGAGATAAAAACATGTATGCAGATAAGAGATGTTATTGATTTAACAGGGTTTTTTTCATTCTTGATTTGAGAATAGGCAATGATTCACAATATATTGACTTATAGTTTGTCTCAAAGAATTCCATAAGCCCTAGTGCTTATAGTTTGTCTCAAAGAATTCCATAGGATCTAGTGCTTATAGTTTGACTCAAAGAATTCCATAGAATCTAGTGCTTATAGTTTGACTCAAAGAATTCCATAGGATCTAGTGCTTATAGTTTGTCTCAAAGAATTCCATAGGATCTAGTGCTTATAGTTTGTCTAAAAGAATTCCATAAGCCCTAGTGCTTATAGTTTGACTCAAATAATTCCATAAGCCCTAGTGCTTATAGTTTGACTCAAATAATTCCATAAGCTCTCGTGCTTATAGTTTGACTCAAATAATTCCATAAGCCCTAGTGCTTATAGTTTGACTCAAAGAATTCCATAAGCTCTCGTGCTTATAGTTTGTCTCAAATAATTCCATAAGCCCTAGTGCTTATAGTTTGTCTCAAAGAATTCCATAGGATCTAGTGCTTATAGTTTGACTCAAAGAATTCCATAGGATCTAGTGCTTATAGTTTGACTCAAAGAATTCCATAGGATCTAGTGCTTATAGTTTGTCTCAAAGAATTCCATAGGATCTAGTGCTTATAGTTTGTCTAAAATAATTCCATAAGCCCTAGTGCTTATAGTTTGACTCAAAGAATTCCATAGGATCTAGTGCTTATAGTTTGTCTCAAAGAATTCCATAAGCCCTAGTGCTTATAGTTTGTCTCAAAGAATTCCATAAGCCCTAGTGCTTATAGTTTGTCTCAAATAATTCCATAAGCTCTAGTGCTTATAGTTTGACTTAAATAATTCCATAAGCTCTAGTGCTCATAGTTTGACTTAAATAATTCCATAAGCTCTAGTGCTTATAGTTTGTCTCAAAGAATTCCATAAGCTCTAGTGCTCATAGTTTGACTTAAATAATTCCATAAGCCCTAGTGCTTATAGTTTGACTTAAAGAATTCCATAAGCTCTATGAGCACACCGCCAAGGATCGTATTGGGAACAGAAAAGAAAAACTTCACACTACCAGTTTCTGTAATAGCTTTTCTGGTTTTGATTTTTCAGATGGCTCACCAAACCAGGATGTAAGAACTACAAATCAACAAGAGATTATGCTGTTCCTTTTAACTTTTTGGTCCTGATTGCTGGTCTGGATCCCACATGTCCAGAAGCCTCCTGCAGTCCCCTTCAAGCTGTGCTCAGTCGTGTAAAACGGGTGACACTTGATAAACCCAATCCTCAATCAACACCTCTTCTTCTGCTGTTTTTTCCGCCCTGATGCCCCCTCGCTCAGAATGTCATTGCAGGATGACGAGGGTTTGGTGCACAGTGGGAGGCTTTCTGACATGCCTTGGCCACGTATTGGGGCAACATGCTGCAGGCTTTCTGACATGCCTTGGCCACGTCTTGGGGCAACGTGCTACAGGCTTTCTGACATGCCTTGGCCACGTCTTAAGGCAACATGCTGCAGGCTTTCTGACATGCCTTGGCCACGTCTTGGTGCAACGTGCTGCAGGCTTTCTGACATGCCTTGGCCACGTCTTGGTGCAACGTGCTGCAGGCTTTCTGACATGCCTTGGCCACGTCTTGGGGCAACGTGCTGCAGGCTTTCTGACATGCCTTGGCCACATCTTAAGGAAACATGCTGCAGGCTTTCTGACATGCCTTGGCCACGTCTTAAGGCAACGTGCTGCAGGCTTTCTGACATGCCTTGGCCACGTCTTGGTGCAACATGCTACAGGCTTTCTGACATGCCTTGGCCACGTCTTGGTGCAACATGCTACAGGCTTTCTGACATGCCTTGGCCACGTCTTGGTGCAACATGCTACAGGCTTTCTGACATGCCTTGGCCACGTCTTGGGGCAACACGCTACAGGCTTTCTGACATGCCTTGGCCACGTCTTGGTGCAACATGCTGCAGGCTTTCTGACATGCCTTGGCCACGTCTTGGGGCAACATGCTGTAGGCTTTCTGACATGCCTTGGCCACGTCTTGGGGCAACGTGCTGTAGGCTTTCTGACATGCCTTGGCCACGTCTTGGGGCAACATGCTACAGGCTTTCTGACATGCCTTGGCCACGTCTTGGGGCAACATGCTGCAGGCTTTCTGACCTGCCTTGGCCATGTATTGGGGCAACATGCTGCAGGCTTTCTGACATGCCTTGGCCACATATTGGGGCAACATGCTGCAGGCTTTCTGACATGCATTGGCCACATATTGGGGCAACATGCTGCAGGCTTTCTGACATGCCTTGGCCACGTCTTGGTGCAACATGCTACAGGCTTTCTGACATGCCTTGGCCACGTCTTGGGGCAACGTGCTGTAGGCTTTCTGACATGCCTTGGCCACGTCTTGGGGCAACATGCTACAGGCTTTCTGACATGCCTTGGCCACGTCTTGGGGCAACATGCTGCAGGCTTTCTGACCTGCCTTGGCCATGTATTGGGGCAACATCCTGCAGGCTTTCTGACATGCCTTGGCCACATATTGGGGCAACATGCTGCATGCTTTCTGACATGCCTTGGCCACATATTGGGGCAATATGCTGCAGGCTTTCTGACATGCCTTGGCCACATCTTGGTGCAACATGCTACAGGCTTTCTGACATGCCTTGGCCACGTCTTGGGGCAACGTGCTGCAGGCTTTCTGACATGCCTTGGCCACATATTGGGGCAACACGCTGTAGGCTTTCTGACATGCCTTGGCCACGTCTTGGTGCAACATGCTGCAGGCTTTCTGACATGCCTTGGCCACATATTGGGTCAACATGCTGCAGGCTTTCTGACATGCCTTGGCCACATATTGGGGCAACATGCTGCAGGCTTTCTGACATGCCTTGGCCACGTCTTGGGGCAACATGCTGCAGGCTTTCTGACATGCCTTGGCCACATATTGGGGCAACATGCTGCAGGCTTTCTGACATGCCTTGGCCACATCTTGGTGCAACATGCTACAGGCTTTCTGACATGCCTTGGCCACGTCTTGGGGCAACGTGCTGCAGGCTTTCTGACATGCCTTGGCCACATATTGGGGCAACATGCTGTAGGCTTTCTGACATGCCTTGGCTACGTCTTGGTGCAACATGCTGCAGGCTTTCTGACATGCCTTGGCCAGGTCTTGGGGCAACATGCTGTAGGCTTTCTGACATGCCTTGGCCACGTCTTGGTGCAACATGCTACAGGCTTTCTGACATGCCTTGGCCACGTCTTGGGGCAACATGCTACAGGCTTTCTGACATGCCTTGGCCACGTCTTGGTGCAACGTGCTGCAGGCTTTCTGACATGCCTTGGCCACGTCTTGGTGCAACGTGCTGCAGGCTTTCTGACATGCCTTGGCCACGTCTTGGTGCAACGTGCTGTAGGCTTTCTGACATGCCTTGGCCACGTCTTGGTGCAACGTGCTGCAGGCTTTCTGACATGCCTTGGCCACGTCTTGGTGCAACGTGCTGCAGGCTTTCTGACATGCCTTGGCCACGTATTGGGGCAACGTGCTGCAGGTTTTCTGACATGCCTTGGCCAAGTCTTGGGGCAACATGCTGCAGGCTTTCTGACATGCCTTGGCCACATCTTAGGGCAACATGCTGCAGGCTTTCTGACATGCCTTGGCCACATATTGGGGCAACATGCTGCAACACTTTCTGACATGCCTTGGCCACGTCTTAAGGCAACATGCTGCAGACTTTCTGACATGCCTTGGCCACGTATTGGGGCAACGCGCTGCAGCAGCGTGGTGACACTCATTAAAGTGAGGGGGCGTCTGCCTAATTGCCAGTGGGATGAAATGATCCTAGAGAGGCTGACAGGTGAGGAGCCACTGGACCATGACCGGCAAAAGATTTCTCCAGTGACTTGTGTGTGTGTGTGTGTGTGTGTGTGTGTGTGGGGAGTGTGGCAGTTGTTGTTTTTAGATACACAGTCGCAGACACATATGCAAACATAAAAACACTAATACAGGACATGGACATGCAGATTCTCAACACACACGAGTGGCAAATCGCTCCCCCTTGGTGCCAGGTTGGCTTCAGTTGATAATGTAGGATAGTCCCCTATACTACATAGACCTTACGTCATCCTATACCACATAGACCTTATGTCATCCTATTACTACATAGGCCTTATGTCATCCTATACCATAGACCTTATGTCAGCTTGTACTACATAGACCTTATGTCATCCTATACTACATTAGGGCTGTCCCAAATGATTATTTTCTTATGGATTAATCTAACGATTATTTTTTCAATTAGTCGATTAATCTAACGATTATTTTTTATTTTATTTTTTTATTATATAACAATACATTTACCCAAAACAAATAAATAACCAAAAACATTCTCTTTAACAGTCCAACATAAAATCTCTCAAATAAAATTTAAGCAAGAGCTTGTCCTCAAATAAAATGAATATAGTGCAATTCAAAATAAAATAGAATAAATAAAATGCAAGTCACTTTCAGGAGGAATACCAAAAACCTTGTGCAATGTCAACTGAGTTTAGCAGCAGTCCAACATAAAATCATCATCTTACAGTACAATGGTGTGCAATTTTCAGTAACAGTGCTCTTAATTTTGGAGAAAGACAAAATGCTCCATGTAAGATGGTCACACATCATCCAGACACAAGACTGTGCCTGTAGCATCCACACCCAACATCGGTTGCACCAACTGGTTTTAACTATGCCTGGTCGTAACTCCTACGACCACCAGTCTTCAGAGTGCACTTACGCCTGTGTTGCACCAACAGGGCTTACATCTGGTCTGAACTACGCCCGGTCGTAGCGATGCGCGTCCATGTGAAAGCATGGGAATGCCGACTGGAATGCGGCACGCGACCTGTTTAGAAGAGTGTGCCGACATCAAATGACGCTGCGCTGATGGGTAATCGGCTGTAGTGTGGCTAATGTTAGCGGCTAACTGTTACTTGTCGTTACTGGCAGTAATGTTAAATGGCAGTAAAACGCCACTGAATGACCGAATTGATTTAACTTTTAACCATTTCGATTTCCACTTTCCATACGGACCCCCAGCATTGGTTACGGTAGTTGTTTATAACATGACTATATTTATAACGTTTATAACGTACTCCGGTTTCCAGTTTATAACTCGGGTCTGAATACAGCCAGAGTGAAAGGACGGCTGTATGCAGCCCTCAATGCAGAGAGCCCTCAGTAAGCCTAACCTAAACCACGTTGTTTTACTTGCCTAAACATAACCAAAGTTGTTTTATTTGCGTTTAACGGAAAGGCAGTGATGATTTCAAATTGACGGCCATTTTGTTTAAAATTCACGATTGGTTTGCAGAAATGTAAAACGCCACGTTTTAGACATTTATTTTGCCGTCGTTTTGTTTAAAATTTATGTGATAATGTAAATACCCCACACACGAAAAAAAAAAGGTTTTCCATTGGGGCGACTGGGTTGACGTCCTTGTCCCCCTCTGCCGGCCGGTGTCTCCGGACACTCCTCACGAGTTAAACAACTCCACACACACACACACACACACACGCACACACACACACACACTATTGATTTTCATTTAGATAACTTAATGTTCGCAGACAATTCACAGCCCCTCCATCATGGACAACCCCACAGCCCCAACCTAGATGTACGAGCGTGGCTCGCTATAATCTGCCACCATATCTCTTCCCTCACGCTCTCTCTCTCCCTCTCTCCCTCTCCCTTTTCCGATTCATTTTTCCTAAACTTAACCGATTCGGAATAAGGGCGATATAAATGGAGTCGGGACGTTGCATCTATCAATCAGGTTGCGCGCAAACACACACACGCACACACGCGCGCACACACACGCCGCGAAAACACATTACCCAGCAGCAGTTTTCCTTTTCCGCGCCCCAACATCCCATTACCGCGGGGTAGTTGGCCAGTCAAACAGGAATAAAAATGGCACCCTAAACATCATACGTTAGGGTTGATTTGTCGAGCGAGAAGCCTGACAACTTCCCAGAGACTCACGCCGGCGTGGAGATCAGGCCCGTTATGGTGGCCGGCCGCACGTCTATAAAGATTGTTCATTTGGGGGAAAGCAGCTCTACCTGGGCAGCGACAGAGAGAGTGATGCAGAAGGGACACAGGGAGATATATGAAGCTAGCTGGGCCACACTGTGGGGCTGGAGGAAACAGGCTCTCGTTGAAGAGTATTTATGGGAAATGGAGCTGGTCGTTATGGTGAACTAAACGTCACCGTGAACATGGCACCTTCAACGTCCCCACGCCCCCATATAACCCGGTTATATGGGGGCGTTGAGGGTAGGCTGTTCAATGATACCCCAGAAAATCCCCCTCTTTTTCCACAGCCCAATGTTGGCAGTAGGCTACTGTACGTGAGTCCTTCCTCTGGATGGAGCCTCACTCCTGTTAGGAGACAGACTCAAATTTCACTTTGGAGTTTTATAACTTCCAGATTCCCCACGAAAAGGATTCATCTACGATTCATCTAAAGCATCTGAATTAGTTGGAATGAGACTTTGTGCTTTAGTCTTTTTTCATATAAAAATCTGAAAAATCTTGCCTTGTCTAATGTAGCTTTAATCCATATTCTCATAATTATTTTGATGTTTGACTCCTGCATTTTTGCCCCATTGTGAGACGCCTTCTTATTCAAGTGAGCCACTTGATCAAGCATAGCACACAAATATATTTCATAAGAATGGAGAGAACAGCAAAAGGGAATAAAAAAAGTCCCAAACGTGGTGTCAGGTGCAGCGGGGCTGCATGGGGACATGTCCTAAACGTGGTGTCAGGTGCAGCGGGGCTGCATGGGGACATGTCCCAAACGTGGTGTCAGGTGCAGCCGTGCTGCATGGGGACATGTCCCAAACGTGGTGTCAGGTGCAGCGGGGCTGCATGGGGACATGTCCTAAACGTGGTGTCAGGTGCAGCGGTGCTGCATGGGGACATGTCCCAAACGTGGTGTCAGCTGCAGCCGTGCTGCATGGGGACATGTCCCAAACGTGGTGTCAGCTGCAGCGGTGCTGCATGGGGACATGTCCTAAACGTGGTGTCAGGTGCAGAGGTGCTGCATGGGGACATGTCCCAAACGTGGTGTCAGCTGCAGCGGTGCTGCATGGGGACATGTCCCAAACGTGGTGTCAGGTGCAGCGGTGGACCACCTCCACTTCCATGTCCAATCTGATGGAAGAGGAACCTGAATAAGCTTTTAGCTCCTGTGTTATATATGGTGTGTTTGTGTGCTGTCATTCCCGTCACACACACCCTCCTCATATAAATACTGTACTCTGAGGAGGGGGTTTCACACCCTGGTAGAGCTGTTGGTGTTAACATGTCCCAGCTGACAGTGTGCATTGATGTGTGTGTGTGTGTGTGTGTGTGTGTGTGTGTGTGTGTGTGTGTGTGTGTGACACAAAGAGAGAGAGAAATAAGGAGCGAGAGAGAGAGGTTGAAAGCATGTTTTGGTTGTTTGGGTGTGCTGCATGGAATGGGACCTGCTCTGTGTATAAAGTGTCACTGCTCATTGGTTAGGAAAGGTTGTCGCGCTAAATCATGGTTTCACTTGTTTAACTGTTGTACTGCAGGTGAGCCTTCTCATGGGGGAAGAATTTGCACCTTATTTGAAGAACATGGATGTGAAGTCGCAACATGTTCTCCTGTTCCTCTTCTCTCTTCAAAGCTGTTGGAGCTGGATGGATCTGTGCCAACATGGAGGCTTGAACCTGAGGGCTGCTTTTCTAGACAAGGTGCACCAAAGTGGCAGCATTGTTTTTAAAGTTGGAAGGGCTTCGTTATCGGTGTTAGGTTTGACCCTCAGCTGACTTTTAAATGAGCATATAAAACATCTCCGCCTACCATCTCAAAAACATCTCCAAACTATTATTATTTCATTCATTCCCTATGTACAGTAGGCTTGTAGCTATGCTCGTTAGTGAACATACTCAATATCTAAAATTAATTTCAGCAAATAGGGAGAATATGTGATTCATTCTGATAAGTTGAGGTTTTTTTTGGGGCCTTTTCTTTACAAAAGAAAATCTTGCCCGGTGCAACTCTAAACGTTTAAAAGACGTTCACTATTATAGGAACTGTACAATCTTGCAGCGTTTGCAATAAACTCCAGTTGTTTGCATGCAAAGTTGTGATCACACAGAGCATTGGTTCCCAAACTGTGGTCCGCCAGAGAATTGCAAAAAAAATAAAAAAATAAAATATTTTTTATTTTTTTACAGACAACAGTTTTTACATACACATTAACCCAGAGCAGTTGCCGGATTGGGCCGATTTTCGGAAATATCGCGATATTTGGGAAACATCACAATTTTGAACATCTACTTTCAGAGGCTGCAGCAGGCTCAGTTTTAAAGCCAGACTGAAGTTTCTGGTATCATATGAAACTAGAAGACTCAAGGAATCGATTTGGACCAACCATGTCATGCTAATTTGTTAGGAAGGTAGCTAAATAACACTCCAAAGTTAGGCAACATTTTGGCGATGGGAAAAAACCTTTTCAAAGGGGTCCTCTTTTTCACAGCCTAATGTTGGCAGGTGTGTGTGTGTGTGTGTGTGTGTGTGTGTGTGTGTGTGTGTGTGTGTGTGTGTGTGTGTGTGTGTGTCCGTTTTGAACCAGCTACTAGCCTTATATTGTTATTTAGCCTTTCTGCTGCTATTGCAAATCAGCTAATTTAATTTTATGGGGGGGGGGGGGGGGTAGTGGTCCCTGGGAAATTTGGTTTGGTACGTAGTGGTACTTGGTGGGAAAAGTTTGGGAACCCCTGACACAGAGCATCTCTGCCTCTCAGAGCTGAGCAGCACAGAGTCAGACACACACACAGGCTGACAGCGAGGGAGGGAGCAGCCTCAGCACCGCCCGGCCGGCGCAGCACAATGAAGACTGATCGCTAACCGACACTCCCAGTTTAACCACATTACTCTTAAAACATGTTACACAAACCAGAGACGTGTCTGACAGCGCTACATTATCCCCCCAGTTACTATTAATTACCCACATGTCCTCCCCGCGCATCCCATTTACATATCTTAACAACAGCAGGGGGGATCTGCCAGAAGGGGAAATACAGGTTAGTTAGGCATGCCAGGGAGCACGCTGATGTGTGTGTGTGTGTGTGTGTGTGTGGATGTGTGTGTGTGTGTGTGTGTATGTGGATGTGTGTGGATGTGTGTGTGTGTGTGTGTGTGTGTGTGTGTGGATGTGTGTGTGTGTGTGTGTGTGTGTGTGTGTGTGTGTGTGTGTGTGTGTGTGTGTGTGTGTGTGTGTGTGTGTGTGTGCGCGCGACATGCTGTGATCTGTGAAAAACAAATGAATGCAGATCAGCTGCTGATACCTGGCGAAGATAGATCTGTGCGAATAGGAGCGGCTCGTCCTCACGAGGAAAACGACAAGATTGGTCGATTTTCAAGTGGGTTAAAACGACCGATGTTTGCGAACAGCGACCTCTTGCCGTTGTGTGAGTAAGTGCACGCGTGCAGGTGCATACGTCACGAGTCGGGAGCTGGAACCAGGAAGTTTCAGCGACTCCTGGTGGTCTTTAACGTAATGACAGTCTATTGAAATAGACCCGGTTCGCCACCCGATCTAACCCAAACCATAACCCTAACCAAGTTGTTTTGGTTGCCTAAGCTTAACCAAGTTGTTTTGTTTGCCTAAACATAAACATTTTCAACCAGGAACCATCCTCCGCCCCGGCCGTTTGTGGAGAGTAATTGAAAACCAACTTCTTATTCTGTCGTTTCGGTATGAGGACGTATTGGAATTGCGCCTCCCCCCCCCACTTTCCTTACCAAAACTTATTTTATTATTTTATTGTATTTTATTGTTATTTCCTGCATTTATTCTTGTAGATCGGGGAGATATCCTGCATCTGACTCTTCCTCTTTATCCCTCTGTTGCTATTCTATCTTGTTTTGCATCGTGTTTGAGTATCTGCACAAATGTGCGAGCTGCAGTGTGTCCGTGCGTGTGCGTGTGCACACGTGTGTGTGTGTGTGTGTGTGTGTGTGTGTGTGTGTGTACAGATACCTATTTGAGTGCCGGTGAGTGTGTTTGTGTGTGTCTGTTTTCTTTTTCCCTCTCCCCCCTTCCTCCTCCATTATTTTTACCTCTCTCTCTCATTTATAATGGGGAGAGGGAGGTTGGAGATAAAAGACCGGAGCGGGGAGACAGAGTGAGCGGTCACACTCTGTGATGCTATCTCCTACCCACAACGCATTGCAAGTGGACGCCTGACATGTTCTATACATCTTTCCACTCTGCCGCTCATTAAACAAATGCCCGTTGATATATAGCTCTCAAGAAATGAATTTTTACCTCTGTGGGCTGGGGACCTGCTCTCTCGCAGCCCGCTAGCCTGCTCTGATCTCTTGGGCCCCTGGAAAAACACGCACACGCAGCACAACCACACACACACACTCGCGCACACACACACACACACACAGCATACACACGCATAAAATCCAAAAACAGAGATAACAAATGTGGTCATGAAGACGCTCACCGTGTACACACACTCGTTATTTTCTCCTATAGGGCAACTGGGTCTGTGTTTGCTGATATCACCTGAGTACGACCAGTTACTTATATGGGAGAGCCAGCTGCATGCACTGTAAAACAATGAAGCAGATATGATGATTAGGCTGATATGTAATGACACACACACACACACACACACACACACACACTGCACCATACACGTGTGTGTGTGTGTGTGTGTGTGTCGCATACCATACTGCTTTCCACCACACTGTCGATAAGCAATAGATAGATTGCAACAGATTCATTTATTTTCCACTTTATCTGTTAGTTCTTTCCAGCGGAGGCTGAACACACCGAAAACTACAGTGTTTACCGCCATTTTTGTTTTTCATTCGCGGGGAATGGAGTTTACTCACCTTTTTTTAGGCCGGCATAAATCATCATGACCTAAATCCGTGGCGTACATCATAGCAACTAGTGTCAAAAGTAAGTTCTAGGAGGATAGGGGGTCTTTTGTGGGGGGGGGGGTGAAGTATAAAAACGTTGTTTTCTGGGAGTCAAACGTTTGTTGGTATTGATGGTTATTGGATCATGATGGAGGTCAGAGTTCAGTTTTTCTTTGCTGCTACATCAAGAGTGCTTTCCTGAATATAGAAATAAAATAAAATAAAATGTCAATTTTTTTTTACTTTAAACCTTTGCCATCCACTCCCGTTTCGCCGTGACACATCTCTGTGTCGTGGTTGTCAAAAAGTGACGTAGTCGTGGGAATTTCTCCTTCGCAGCAATAATAAGAAATTAGTTTTACATTCACACTCCTCTCCCATTTGTCTAAAGGGGGGGGGGGGGGGGGGGGGGGGGGGGGTCATTATTCTCCGGCTTCTGCATGGAGAAGTTTTAATTAAAGTACTAATGTCATTTTCATCCAATCAATGGCTGTTCTAATAGGGACGTGGAACGAGAGGCAGCGGCTTGATCTGCCATTTTCCACACTTAATGGTGACCAAAAAATAGAAAAAGACAAAAAAAAATACTTGAGGAAAATGAATAGGCAGAAATGTATCTCAGTGCCCTGCGGCCGAATTAAGGTTTTTGACTTGAATTGAAGGAAAAATCTCCTCTCAAAGCCCTTTCAACAGTTTATATGATGCAAGTGAGATAGCAGATGTTATCCTCCGCTCACTCGTTTGACATCACACATGCAAAGCTCCATTGATATTTAATGGGGGAATTCTGAGCCAAACGCAGGATGATATTTGATAGATATTGATATGATTTCTGGAAGCTCATTTGGATAAACACTCAAATAAGCACACAAAGTCAATACATCCCCCATTCACTGTAAAACATCCCCCATTCACTGTAAAACAAGATTTTATTAAGACAATTTTACGTCATAATGATATCATTAATTTGGCTTTTTAATTGAAATGTTCAAAAAGTAGGCCTATTGATTCAACTGTTCTGGGCTGTGACGCATGCAAATTCGTCCACTGCAAATACCAAAGACTGAAATTAAGTTTGAAGAAACAAGAGCAGAATATAACAATAATTTATGTAGCCTATGTAGAGAAATATATTTTAAGAAGCCTTCTTAAAAAAAAATGTGTTAATGAAAGATAATAGTATGTATGACATTCCACTTGAATAGAGAGCCAAAGTTGACGTCACTTCCTGCTTCAGCATGCGTAACAAGGGATTTCATCCACCATTTTATTTTCCATAGGCATTTCGTAAAATGCTTATAAAAATACTTCTACTTGGTCAAACCAAGCGATTCAGCTACATTTAGAATCAGGAGAGACCATAGAACATTTCGCTCGGACCAAAACTTAAAAACCCCAGAGAAAAAATATTTTCCTTAAATCAAAATATTTTTTTTTACATTTTGGTCCCAGTGAAATGTTCTGTGGTCTCTCCTTTTTCTAAATATAGCTGAACCGTTTGGATTGAACAAGTAAAACTATTTTTAGAAGCATTTTACCAAAAGTGTATGGGAAAATAAATGGCGGATGGAAATCTCTGGTACAGTGCTGAAGCAGGAAGTGACGTTCCACTTTGGCTCTCTATTGCTCATAAGGCAGTATCATTAGTTTTTTTTAAGTCACGTTTCCCCCTGTTTTTTCTGCCATTTTCCTCTGATACATGTGCAGTCGCCTGCCGCTTCTCTTCACCTGACAGCGAGGAGATTCACCGGCAGGACGTAGTGTGTGGGAAGCTCACACTATCACCCCCCAGTTCCCCGAACAGGTCCCCTGACCGACCAGAGAAGGCGCTAGTGCAGCGACCAGCACACACATAGTACCCACCGGCTTCCCACCCACAGACACGGCCAACTCTGTCTGTAGGAACGTCTGACTAATGCCTCCCACACACTAGAGGATAAAAGGCCCGATTTAATACCCGATTCCCCTCGGGGGGGCGTGGCCCGATTCGAGGCTAGTCTCAACCGATTTTTTGTCAAAATAATTGTCAAGTGTCTGGTGTCAATAAATTATTGATTGAATCGGAGCCGGCCCGATCTCGAATCGGGCATATCAAACATGTTTGATATTTACGATGGCTGTCTCCCGACGGAACCCGCAATAGCCAATGAGAGCGAGCAGACCGGGACGCGTCGACGCATCATACCCGGATGTTAATGCAGCGCTACGAGTTGTGGCAACAGCAGTGCCATGTAGCTCCTCTCTCCCCATCATCCTCACAGCTTAAAACAGGGTGGACAGCGGCGGATGGCTCTCCAAACATGTGCCGAGCGGAGCGGTTTGTTTGCTTCAAGGGAGTGGATATGCTGTAATATGAGCTCTCAGACAGGACGTTGTTTTATCTCATTTTGCGAGGGTGTCCGCGCTGCTTGAAGTGGACCCGCCGCTCGGTGCATGTTTGGAGAGCCATCTGCTGTTGTCTGTGTGAAGAAATTGCGGTTTTGTGGGATATAAACAGCCTACAGTCTAGTTGCTGGAATCGCTGTGAGTCGGTACTTCAAACGGCTGGTGTGTGGTCTCGCAGTCTGGCCGAATCGTCTAGTGTGTGGGTTCAGGCGATTTTAATGTTAAAATCTGATGAAATTGTCCTTATGTCTGTGGTCTCTCATGTTTTTAAAATCGGTTAAGATTTGAAAATCCTCTAGTGTGTAGGCAGCATAAGCTGGAAGTAGGGGTGTCAAAATTAATCGTTTAATCGATGCATCGAGATGCGGACGTGTGAATCGAATCAAATCAAATCGTTGACAGATGAATCGTTGAATCGTTTACTGTATGTTAAAATTTCTGTTGACATTCAGATTTTAAAGCACTTTCTAAGTAAAAAAGGGACTTGATATTTATCTGACTGCTTGTATTAATTGATGAAAAGTAGCCATGTGCAGTAATAGTACAGAAAATTGAGGATTTGATACTTGGAGCTGCAATAGTTTGAGCTGTATCGAGATGCATCGAGGAATCGAATCGTTCACAGATGAATCGTAAATAATCGAATCGAATCGTGAGGCCAGTGAAGATTCACAGCCCTAGCTGGAAGTACCGTGAATTGAACGCGGGTGGCGAGTGCTTTTACCTCCCTTTTAGCTACACCAGACGCCCATTATCCTGATGTTCTGAGGGCATTAGAGTGATCACAATCAGACATCATCACATAACGCATGGACGTGATGTATGGACACACTGGGCAAAAACTCCGGCCATTGCAGTTTTTCTGGGGCAACCGTGTCACTTTCCCCCAGAACTGTGTTCTCTCTCGTCAGGGTGTACAGCCCCTGAAACAGGATGTAGAGCATCATGGGACACTAACACTTCCTGTTGATGGATTAGCAGCTCTTTACGGCAGGGTGACCCACCACACACACACTCAATACTGTAACAACCGCTAACAGGCTCATAATGCTACGGGACATTCATAATGTATCACCGTGTTATTTTATCATGTGTAACATTCGTTCTCAACGCGCTGCTTGACCATCTCTTGACTAACTGGCACTGCTCAAGGAGGATCATATGATATGTTTATGGTTATTTCTTATGCTATGTTCCATTACGAAGGTTTAAAGTAAAATCAATCTGGGAACCCATCGGTTATTTATTTTTTTCTTCCTCTAATCTCTGGGGGGCAGGCTCCTTTCAATGCGTGAATTAACGGAACTCAAGGGGCTCCGTCGGCAACAACTCTAGCTCGTTGCCATAGTAGCAAGTAGCAACTTGCTACACACTGAAGATGGAATGAAAAGTTTGACTACATACTCAAGTCACGCCCACTCCATTACTCCATCCATATAACCAAAATCCCCATACTAAAAGTTCATTCACTTTTCCCCTTACGAACTGAAGTGCTACTTCCGGACTCATTCATGCGGTACAAAATGTGTCAAATTGTAAATATGATATTGACTGTGAAGCTAAAATACAGGGGAAAAGGGGTATAGGTAGTATGAGAGAGACATTTTACAGAGATGCTCACAAGTCATTTTTTGCAAGTCCAAGTCAAGTCTCAAGTCTTTGGTCACAAGTCCAAGTCAAGTCTCAAGTTTCTTATGGATGAGCGTTCTATCGGTACTACCCAAATGTGCCCCCCCCTTACTTCCTTACTTTGCTCCATGATAGCTGTGGAACCTGCGGGCCTGAGTCAGGGGGGCCACAGTGGGCCTGAGTCAGGGGGGCCACAGTGGGCCTGAGTCAGGGGGGCCACAGTGGGCCTGAGTCAGGGGGGCCACAGTGGGCCTGAGTCAGGGGGGCCACGGTGGGCCTGAGTCAGGGGGGCCACGGTGGGCCTGAGTCTGGGGGGCCACGGTGGGCCTGAGTCAGGGGGGGCCACGGTGAGCCTGAGTCAGGGGGGCCACGGTGGGCCTGAGTCAGGGGGCCACGGTGGGCCTGAGTCAGGGGGCCACAGTGGGCCTGAGTCAGGGGGCCACAGTGGGCCTGAGTCAGGGGGTCACAGTGGGCCTGAGTCAGGGGGGGCCACGGTAAGCCTGAGTCAGGGGGGCCACGGTGGGCCTGAGTCAGGGGGGGCCACGGTGGGCCTGAGTCAGGGGGCCATGGTGGGCCTGAGTCAGGGGGCCACGGTGGGCCTGAGTCAGGGGGCCACAGTGGGCCTGAGTCAGGGGGCCACGGTGGGACTGAGTCAGGGGGGCCACAGTGGGCCTGAGTCAGGGGGCCACGGTGGGCCTGAGTCTGGGGGCCACAGTGGGACTGAGTCAGGGGGGGGCCACAGTGGGCCTGAGTCAGGGGCCACAGTGGGCCTGAGTCAGGGGCCACAGTGGGACTGAGTCAGGGGGCCACAGTGGGCCTGAGTCAGGGGCCACAGTGGGACTGAGTCAGGGGGCCACAGTGGGACTGAGTCAGGGGGCCACAGTGGGCCTGAGTCAGGTGGCCACGGTAAGCCTGAGTCAGGGGGCCACAGTGGGACTGAGTCAGGGGGCCACAGTGGGCCTGAGTCAGGGGGGGCCACGGTAAGCCTGAGTCAGGGGGGCCACGGTGGGCCTGAGTCAGGGGGGGGCACGGTGGGCCTGAGTCAGGGGGCCATGGTGGGCCTGAGTCAGGGGGCCACGGTGGGCCTGAGTCAGGGGGCCACGGTGGGACTGAGTCAGGGGGGCCACAGTGGGCCTGAGTCAGGGGGCCACGGTGGGCCTGAGTCTGGGGGCCACAGTGGGACTGAGTCAGGGGGGGCCACAGTGGGCCTGAGTCAGGGGCCACAGTGGGCCTGAGTCAGGGGCCACAGTGGGACTGAGTCAGGGGGCCACAGTGGGCCTGAGTCAGGGGCCACAGTGGGACTGAGTCAGGGGGCCACAGTGGGACTGAGTCAGGGGGCCACAGTGGGCCTGAGTCAGGTGGCCACGGTAAGCCTGAGTCAGGGGGCCACAGTGGGACTGAGTCAGGGGGCCACAGTGGGACTGAGTCAGGGGGGGCCACAGTGGGCCTGAGTCAGGGGGCCACAGTGGGACTGAGTCAGGGGGCCACAGTGGGCCTGAGTCAGGGGGGCCACAGTGGGCCTGAGTCAGGGGGCCACGGTAAGCCTGAGTCAGGGGGCCACAGTGGGACTGAGTCAGGGGGCCACAGTGGGACTGAGTCAGGGGGGCCACAGTGGGCCTGAGTCAGGGGGCCACAGTGGGACTGAGTCAGGGGGCCACAGTGGGCCTGAGTCAGGGGGCCACAGTGGGACTGAGTCAGGGGGCCACAGTGGGACTGAGTCAGGGGGGCCACAGTGGGCCTGAGTCCGGGGGGCCACAGTGGGCCTGAGTCCGGGGGGCCACAGTGGGCCTGAGTCAGGGGGCCACAGTGGGCCTGAGTCAGGGGGGCCACAGTGGGCCTGAGTCAGGGGGGCCACAGTGGGCCTGAGTCTGGGGGCCATGGTGGGCCTGAGGCAGGGGGCCACGGTGGGCCTGAGTCAGGGGGCCACGGCGGGCCTGAGTCTGGGGGGCCACAGTGGGCCTGAGTCCGGGGGGCCACGGCGGGCCTGAGTCTGGGGGCACGCCTGGCCTTGTTTGCCCTTGCCTGCATCTGCTCAGTGACTGGCCGCCTCTCATTAAAGCTTGCTAATGCACTTGTAAAACAGTCAGCAGAAACCATAGATCACCGCATGTGGCACAGACAGGGGGGGGGGGGGTGAGGGGGAGGGGGACGTGGGTTAGGGGGGGCAGAAGGGGGGCTTCTGTGTGTGTGTGTGTGTGTGTGTGTGTGTGAGAGAGGTGGGGAGGGAGGAGAGCAAAAAAGATGGCGGTATAAGCGTAAGGGGAGAAAAAGAGGGATGGGGTGAGAGAGAGAGGTTGACGAAAGAAAGGGGGCACGTGAAAGAGAGAGAGGGAGAGGGAGGAGAGAGAGAGAGAGAGAGAGAGAGGTGGTATTGGGTGGAGGTGGATGCTGGTCAGTGGAGATGTCGGTGGGCCATTAATCTTGGCCTCTTCCTGCCTAGTTATTGTGTATTTCTTTTGGCCAGAGATTGATTGTAGCAGGAGAAGATGAATTTGCCCGTGGACCTTCTTTTCTCTCTCCCACTCTGTTTCCCCCCCCTCCTAACTCCTGATGCTCGGCCAAGGTGATAATGCTCTCTCTCTCTCTCTCTCCATCCCTGTCCCCTCCCTCTCTTTTCCAGCTCACCCCTCCCTCCCTCCCCTCTCCCCTGTTTACCCCCCCCCCCCCCTGCTCATTTATTTTAGATTACAATCATCATCTATTGCAGGTCGTCGGACAAAATGTGGAGAAAAGAGGGAGATCAAACATGTCTGTCTGCAGGATGCATGGATATTGACCCGGGTGGACCCAAATGTTATGGCTGGAGCGTGTGTGCACATGTGCACACAGACACACACATACAGTACACACACACACACACACACACACACAGACAGTACACACACCCTTTAATGCAACTTTCTCAGCTACATTTTATCTAGCAAGGAAACAGGAACCAGAATCAATCAGGGTTCCCCCACACCTTTCTAAACACCAAATTCAGGGACTTTTCCAGGTCCAATTCTCTCACATTGAAGGAGCCAACACATAGTTTGAGATGCAGAGGTTAATTACTGTTACAACACTGATATATATTTGTTTATAATGAGATAACAGTAGCAGGCTTTACAGAAGCTCGCAGAAAGCTATTAAAATAGAGACACACTTCTCAACTGTGCTGTGTTACAATTCAATTTCAAAATCATAAATTCAAGCACTTTCAATGACGCAGATCTATTCATGTCTATTTTCTTGATTTCCCCCCCCCTCAATTTCACATACTCAGGGATATATCAAGGACCCGTGGGAACCATATTCACAGACTTCTCTTTGTTTGGGTCAGAGCCATTGAGAGAAAGAGTTGTGTCATCTCCATGCTGGAGACCCCCACTACAGTAGTTCCAAACAGCTGGAGCCAGCATGGCCATAGGGAAGCAGTGGAACTGGGAGCCACATGAAGCACGTGACCTATAGCGTTTTGGAACCGCCATTGACGCAAATCTCGCTCTCATCGCGCTGGCTTGTGTGTGCGTCCGTGCACCAGTGCATTGTGTGTGTGTGCACGTGCACAGTTCACACCACATGTGCCTCTGTGCATCCATGCATGTGCGTGTGTGTGTGTGTCCACTCCATGCATGCGTGTGCACTGGCTGTACTAATGCCAGATCTGCAGCAGTGTATTCCCTGGTCTGAATGCTACTTAACCCTGTGACTCTACCACGGCCAGACATATGCTCCAGACCACAGGGAGAGACACACACACACACACACACACACACACAGAGTTGAGGATCAGCCTCCCCCCAATTAACTTCATATTGCCGTCCTGCCATTATTGTAGTCCTATTCCAGTGGTCCTGCACAGCTGATTATTGGATATAGAAGTCCACTGGATCTTCTGCCAATTCAGACACTAAAATCAGAGGAATCAGTCAGTGTAGATGGCAGGTGAATTAGCCGTGGCTGTGTTAGCGTAAGTGCGTGAGTCGGGAGCTGTAACCAGGAAGTAGTGTCGACCTCTGGTGGTCATTAACGTAACGACAGTCTGATATTGAAATAGCTCACTGACAAGTAAGGGTGAAGGGGCGGGCCTTCCGCCCCCCGAACAGGCACCCCGACCGACCAGAGGAGGCGCTAGCGCAGCGACCAGGACACATACCCCTAATCCAGCTTCCCAACCTCGGCTTGGACACAGCCAATCGTGCCTGTATGGACGCCCGACCAAGCTGGAGGTAACACCCGGGGGCGCGACTGTATCAGATGTCAGATCCCATTGTACTCTATCTACAATATCTGACCAATAATGTGATACTGTATGTGCTGAAGTGAAGGAATAGTATGCAAATAACAACACGTCACCAAACTATATATTCGATGTTAGAGAGATATGTTGAATGTGTGTTTCTTGTATTTATATACAATCTTATACTGTGCATTGAAAAGGAGCAGCCGGAGTCGGTGTTCTAACTCGGCCTGCATGCAAATTCAACTTGCCCCCTCGTCCGAATATGCAGCGAACGCTCCGACGCGCCGACCAAACTTTGAAAGTCACATGCAGCAGCAGGGAGGAGGAGGAGGAGGAGTCACGCACACTTTTCACACCTCCCCTCTCTTCCTCTCCTCACATTTTTTTTTGCGTGTGACCTTTCTGCAACGTTGCCCCGTATTCACTGGTTGTCAGCACAGTCTCTGTCCCAGGCCATCCGTCTCTGCCACCAGTCAGTCCTCCAACCAATCCTCCACCGTCCCATTAACACACACACGCACACAAACACACACACGCACAAACACACATGCACACACACACATGCACACACACACACACACACAAAGGTACGCATGCACAAACACACACACACACAAAGGTACGCATGCGCACAACATCGTGGTGCATGCACGTTGCATGCTCGTATGTGCACACACCTCTTCGCATGTACACATTCTCACACACACACGTATGTACGCACGCGCGCACACACACACACACACACACACACCGAGACACAAGCAATCCTCCATTGTCCCATTAGCCCGGGATGAGGTGTTCTGCGCTGCTTTGAGCCTCGGCTCAGCCCGGCTAGCCTGGGGGATCATTAGGGCCCGGCCGCACGCACGCACACACACACACACACAGGCACGCACACACACGCACACACACACAGGCTGGGGCTGTGAGTCCAGGTGGCCTGTTGTTATTTATAACAAAGGAAACAACACAGCAGAACTGGCTGACATCAGGCCCGTACGGACCTGGGACGAGGGGATGTGTGTGTGTGTGTGTGTGTGTGTGTGTGTGTGTGTGTGTGTGTGTCTGTCTGTTTCAGCTTTTCTATTAATTCCTCTACCTGTGTGTGTGTGTGTGTGTGTGTGTGTGTGATCAGTGAAGGACAGCTCAAAGTGTCCACCCCCCCCCCCCCCCCCCCCCCCCCCCCTCCAGACAGTGGTCTTCCAGGACCACTGCAGCAGATGTTGGCTCCAGAGCTCCAGAGCAGCAGGAAGATTGATTGGTTTAATTGCGGCACTTTGCTCTCCGGCGTCGGAATACCTAATGTCAACTTTTAAAGGATGTTTGCTCTCTTCTTCTTCTCTTGTTTTATTATCCTGTGGCTGAAAAATGTGTCATGTTTTCTGATCAGTGGTGTGTGTGTGTGTGTGTGTGTGTGTGTGTGTGTGTGTGTGTGTGTGTGTGTGTGTGTGTGTGCGTGTGTGTGTGTGAACTGTGAACATCTGAACATCTGCTCCCCATCTCCCCGTGAGAACATAGAGTCAGATGAAGAAGCATGTCTGTCTCGTCAACTTCTTCGTTGGTACAAGCCTGACCGATATATCGCAGATATCCGTGTATGTTGTCCGATATGGCTGATATTTTTTACTTTAATTTTAAAAGTTATGGCATACAGTAGTTATTAGGGGTGGGGGAAAAATCGATACACCACAGTATCGCGATATTTTGCCTGACGATATTGTATCGATATTTGGACGCCAAGTATCGATATTGCAAAAAAAAAAAAAAAAAAAAAATTTTTTTTTTTTTTTGCAGGCCATGCCAGGCCACCGGGCTACTATAAACTTTAGTTCAAAGGCCAGCAGTAAACAAACGGTAGCATATTTTCATTTTGTTTTAACAGTAACAGTTTTGTCATAACAGTAATTTACAAATTCCCCAGTTACTGAATGGGCTGCACAAGATGTTTTGTGTAAGTGAAGTGAAGTTGCAAAAACTACATAAGTACAGTAGTCCACACACACATGCAGTTAAGGTGGACTGTAAGTAGACTGTAACAAACAGTTCAGTTTGTCAGGTGCATGCAACTATGACATGACTTTATGAAAGTTGTTGGTCTGTCTACTTGACAATGTTGCTGCAATAAAATGGTTGAAGTCGGATGTACAGACTGAAAAATTGTTCTTATATAAACCAGATGTTGACAAAGTTTTCCTTTGGGGACATCATTTG
>NC_139651.1:13649961-13677461 GCF_964638095.1 Poromitra crassiceps | reverse complement strand
TGTGTGTGGGGGGGGGGGGGGAGCTGGTTCCATACTGTGGTTTTGTACCTATATTGCATGCTGCTCTGTGGTTGTGTTGTGTGCATGTAGACTACTGTCAATTGATTTCCCTACCTGATCAATAACATTTCAGAGCCTTAACTACCTTCCATACAATCGGTTATATTAACGGGCCATGGACATGTGTGTGTGTGTGTGTGTGTGCGTGCGTGTGTGTGCGTGTGTGTGTGTGTGTGTCTGTGAGTGCACGCACGTTTGTGTGACTGTTAATATATCTTTGCCTTCGTACCTCCCAAACGATATGCATGAATCAGGACACAGGGGGACAGGAAGCTGGAGGGAAACTGCGAGGAAAAATGAGAGAAAAGGCGTCAGATTTGCCAATAGATGATACCTGGACATCTCTTTAATGATCGGTGAGTTGGGCCTGCCGAGGGCCAAAAGTCCTCCACCGTGTTGGAGGTGCCAGCTAGAGGGGGCCAATTATGTAGCAGCGAGCGCTAGCATTTACATTTCTCACCTAGCAATGCTAATCGCATTGATTTATGTGATTAGTGCAAAGTTAACCGGTGGCGGGGGTCCCGGTGGCTGAAGATGGAACAACAACAACGACGGCGGCGGCGGGAGAGGAGGAGCGGAGTGGAATCCATCTCATCTCAGTCCGGATCTTCTGGATCGATCCAAATTATGCATGCGGGGGGGTTCCAGGAGGAACAAGCGGAGAGGGCAAAGTAGCGCAGGAGAAGATGCCTCTTAGTTTTATGATTTTTTTTTTAGGGTATAGGTAGGGTGACTGGTGGGAAAGCAATATCCTCCAGGCCTTTTAATCATGTGATGACGGGGTCCGGGACCTGTCTCTGTGTGTGTGTGTGTGTGTGTGTGTGTGTGTGTGTGTGTGTGTGTGTGTGCGTGTGTCTGAACCGCGGGGCCCATTGATCAAAGCCAGCCCGGTGTGTGATGGGGTAGAGGGACAGGGCCGGGCCGTGGACAGCGCCGGCAGACCCCCGGTTCCCCCCGCCCGCCCTCCACCGGCAGCGCTCAGACCGGCGCGGGGCCATTCGTCAAAGTTTTATCTGATTCCAGAGGTATTGGATCTATCAGTCATGGTGTATGAGAGAGGAGATTGACCTCCTCTATGGGCATTTTTCTAAATTAGACCCAGCTGATATTGGAGCATCATAGGCCGCCGTTATAGGTGACCAAGGCGCGCTAACGCTAACGTGTCGTTAATGCCGAGCGCGCCGGCCCTAATTTGATTGGTTTGAGCTGGGGTGGGGGGGCGGGTTTTGACTTGTGTAAGACACGTTAGAAGAAGGTGTCCCCGGAGTCTAAATGGTTTCTCCCCCCCCCCCCCCCCCCCCTCTCCCCGTTGGGCGTTAGATTGCCTTCCAGACTGACAAAGCACCTGCCAGGCATTCATCAACGATCCCATCCATCTGTCCATCAGGTCGGCGGAGCGCTCGGTCATCAACAGGTAATGCCTGGCTGCTGGGTCGGCCGGCTGATAATGAAAGATAGGAAAACATCACACACTCTGTCACCCAGTGTTAAGGCCCATATGTATCCCACTTAAGGCAAAACATGCATCTCATGCATTGGATTTTCCCAAAAGTGGAAAGAGCCCTCGCCCTCTCTCTCTCTTTCTCCCTCTCTCTCTCTCTCTCTCTCTCTCTCTCTCTCTCTCTCTCCCTCTCTCTCGTGTGTCCTTGTTTGACAGCAAAGTCAGAGATCAATATTGTTTTGCGATTTTCTAATCTCATCGCAATGAAGGAACGGGCGAGACAATCACCGGAGCCCAGGTTTTAATGACACCAACAAAGCAACACGGTGCGGGCTGGACTAACGAGCAGCCATTTGGGCACGTCGCAACTAAATTGCCCTGACTATGTTTAGTTTTCTGGCAGACAGCGCTGGTTAATTGCCACTTAATTAGCTTTTTTTTACCCAGAATGCTTTGACCCACTTGGGACAGGGCTCTAATTAGGAGCAAAGCATCTGAACCGATCACGTCTTCTAAAAACACAGCCGAAAACACAATTATCAACATTTAGATGTGTCCGTGTTAGAATAGCTGTTGCTTTCTTTGTATGACTGTTAATGCTCTTACAGTCTGACACTGGCAACTTGTTTACTTGCTCCCTCTCTGACGTGGACAGAGGATTGTTGTGGTGTCTATATATAGATGGTGTCTATATATAGATGCTGTCTATATATAGATGCCATTTCTGAGACACTCCGACAACGTGTGCTGAGTCGGGGAAATGTGATTAAAGTGTCCTCTAATGAATCATAATGTCATGAAGAGAATAAAACACACTGTTGTTACAATGTGCCTGACAAAAGTGTCAGGGGATACAAAAACATTAACACATATTAACTTACTAGGGTATCGGCCCCGAAACCCTAGGCTCGCTGTGCACAGCTCAGCTGCTGCGTGGCCTCACCTGCGCTATTGCGCAGCGCACAATTGCTCAACTTCGATCACTGATGACATCACTGTCACTGATGATGTCACAACGCCTATGACATCCCTGATGATATCACAATGCCTATGACATCATCAGTGCCTATGACATGATCAGTGATGTCATAAGATGATTTTGGTCAATAATGATGTCACTGATGACATCAATGGGACAAACATTGAAACAGATATTGCCCACTGAAAGAGCCCACTTGCTCCCTTTTAGATTTATTAAACACAATGGACATAAAAACGGGTAAAACTAGCAGCCTAGCATAAAAATGCCAAAAAAAATAAATAAATAAATGAACAAACATGGCGAAGAAAATTATTGTATTGTATTGTATATAAGACACCTGCACAAGTTCCAGTAGGGGTGTGCCGATTAATCGTATAATCGATGCATCGCGATTAGTCACGTGACGATTAAAATCGATTCACAATGTTCGATTATCGATTTGCAAAAAATTGCAATTTTTTTTTTGCATTTTTTTTTTTTTTGCATTTTTTTTTTTGCTTTATTTGCAAAAAATACGGTATTTCGCCCGGAAAGCAGTTTCTTAACTGTAAAACGAGACCAAAACCTAAGTACTGGAAACTGGAATCACTGAAGAAAGCATGCAGGGTGGCTGTAACATGTGATGCGTGGACTTCAGTCGCAACTGAAGATAATGGAGGTACATTTGTTTGTTTACTTTAATTAATGGATACTGACAAAAAAAACTGACTTGCTTAAAAAAAATCCTGTTTGATGAAAAAGATGCATCGAAAATCGTGATTAATCGTAATCGTTTAATAATCGAATCGTAGCACCCTTAATCGTAATCAAATCGAATCGTGAGGTGCCTAAGGTGGCACACCCCTAAGTTCCAGTGAAACAAACAACTCACATCCAGTGATTGAACACAGCAATATGCTTCATGACAAAGCAGCTAATGCTACAAACATTAGCATTGTCACAATAAACGTGATACTAAAACAATTGGGAAATAATGAAATAAAACATCATGAAACTCAAGCATTGCTGTTTGGACTCAGCTCTGATGTTTGTTGTTTGTTTGTTGTTTTGTTGTTGTCAGTGGATGCGAGGACTGGACTCTGATGTTGTGCTGCGTGTGTTTGTGATTATCGGTGATGGCCGAAGGGCCCCCTCCAGTAGCAGTTCAGGGCCAGTGAGCAAAACTTGCTCTCTCTCAGCACCCTCCTGGCTACATCAATATGCCCCCAAGATCCTACCACAAGCCTGGAGACAGACAGACACACACACACACACACGTGTGAACACACTATCAATAAGACCTGCATCCACCAATCGAGCTGTGCTGGCGGGAAGACAAGCTGTTTCTTTCTGTAAACTTCCCCCCCGCGTTATCAGTCACACTTCAAACTGGCAAGTGGAGAAAGTGGAGACACCCCCCCCCCCCCCGGATGTGAAAACTTACAGTCAGAAGCTTTTCATTCTGCTCGGTTCGATGCCCCTCTCTCCCTCTCTGTCTGACGGCCAATCCGTTTCCACTGACTAAGAGCGAAAAGGCGGAGAGGCGCGGCTCCCCTCCGTACAGATATTGGCAGAGTGTCATCGGAATGAATGAACCGCTCTCGCATCGCAACTGCCAACTTGTCAGCCGCGAGCCGGGATGCATGACTGACACCCCCTGATTGGTCGATTTAATATAGAGAGAGACGGAGGGGAAGTAGACGGGAGGCCCGCCCGCCCGCCCGCCTTCTCCACCAGCTCTGCTAGAGCGGGAGATGGAGGGAGAGGTGTAAGTCCATTTGTGAAAGACGTGAAGCGCTAACTCTCTAGGTGTAGTGGGCCCGTACGCCTTGTTAGAGAGAGGAGGGGGGAGCGCGTTAGCATGCGGTTTGTTATCGCTTGTGTCTGACAAATGGACTCCGGCAGCCATCAGACGGTCTGGCGGGAAGAAGACGTTTTAGTAACACTGGTGTCACACACTGAAGTGCATGCAGGTAAAAGTTCTGCACGGCTCACACGTTTTGCAGAGAGATGGATTGATATACTGTACAAGCCCAGAGACAAGCTACCATAGCTTTCTGTAGAGACACCTTGAGACTTCATCGCATTGTCGCCAATGCTTGTTGTCTTGTTGTTGTCTTGTTGTTGTTGATGTTTTGTTCTTGTTTTTTACCACAGACGATGATGTACAGAACAATTTTCCTAACAAATAAATACTTCATTCATTCATTCATAGATCATCACTGCATTACACATTTGGTGAAGTAAAATAGCCAAACCCTGTGTTGAAAATGAGCTGAAACGAAACTGAAATAAAAACTACACAAAAAAGAAAAAAAAGAATAATGAAAAATCCTGAACTACAATAACCCTGATGGAACTGAACAATGTGGAACGAACTTGCCCATTTGGTCCAATTAAGCCAAGTCACCAAACTTCACTGAACACTACTAGTGTCATCGCTGAGAAGAAACAAACTTCACTGAACACTGTGTCATCACTGACAAGAAACAAACTTCACTGAACACTATGTCATCACTGACAAGAAACAAACTTCACTGAACACTATGTCATCACTGACAAGAAACAAACTTCACTGAACACTATGTCATCACTGACAAGAAACAAACTTCACTGAACACTGTGTCATCACTGACAAGAAACAAACTTCACTGAACACTGTGTCATCACTGACAAGAAACAACAAACTTCACTGAACACTATGTCATCACTGACAAGAAACAACAAACTTCACTGAACACTGTGTCATCACTGACAAGAAACAACAAACTTCACTGAACACTATGTCATCACTGACAAGAAACAAACTTCACTGAACACTATGTCATCACTGACAAGAAACAAACTTCACTGAACACTATGTCATCACTGACAAGAAACAAACTTCACTGAACACTGTGTCATCACTGACAAGAAACAAACTTCACTGAACACTGTGTCATCACTGACAAGAAACAAACTTCACTGAACACTATGTCATCACTGACAAGAAACAAACTTCACTGAACACTATGTCATCACTGACAAGAAACAAACTTCACTGAACACTGTGTCATCACTGACAAGAAACAAACTTCACTGAACACTGTGTCATCACTGACAAGAAACAAACTTCACTGAACACTATGTCATCACTGACAAGAAACAAACTTCACTGAACACTGTGTCATCACTGACAAGAAACAAACTTCACTGAACACTATGTGATCACTGACAAGAAACAAACTTCACTGAACACTATGTCATCACTGACAAGAAACAAACTTCACTGAACACTGTCATCACTGACAAGAAACAACAAACTTCACTGAACACTGTGTCATCACTGACAAGAAACAAACTTCACTGAACACTATGTCATCACTGACAAGAAACAAACTTCACTGAACACTATGTCATCACTGACAAGAAACAAACTTCACTGAACACTAACTTCACTGAACACTATGTCATCACTGACAAGAAACAAACTTCACTGAACACTATGTCATCACTGACAAGAAACAAACTTCACTGAACACTATGTCATCACTGACAAGAAACAAACTTCACTGAACACTATGTCATCACTGACAAGAAACAAACTTCACTGAACACTATGTCATCACTGACAAGAAACAAACTTCACTGAACACTGTCATCACTGACAAGAAACAAACTTCACTGAACACTGTGTCATCACTGACAAGAAACAAACTTCACTGAACACTATGTCATCACTGACAAGAAACAAACTTCACTGAACACTATGTCATCACTGACAAGAAACAAACTTCACTGAACACTAACTTCACTGAACACTATGTCATCACTGACAAGAAACAAACTTCACTGAACACTATGTCATCACTGACAAGAAACAAACTTCACTGAACACTATGTCATCACTGACAAGAAACAAACTTCACTGAACACTGTGTCATCACTGACAAGAAACAAACTTCACTGAACACTGTGTCATCACTGACAAGAAACAAACTTCACTGAACACTATGTCATCACTGACAAGAAACAAACTTCACTGAACACTATGTCATCACTGACAAGAAACAAACTTCACTGAACACTGTGTCATCACTGACAAGAAACAAACTTCACTGAACACTGTGTCATCACTGACAAGAAACAAACTTCACTGAACACTATGTTATCACTGACAAGAAACACACTTCACTGAACACTATGTCATCACTGACAAGAAACAAACTTCACTGAACACCATGTCATCACTATGTCATCACTGACAATAAACACTTCACTGAACACTATGTCATCACTGACAAGAAACAAACTTCACTGAACACTATGTCATCACTGACAAGAAACAAACTTCACTGAACACTGTGTCTTCACTGAACACTGTGTCATCACTGACAAGAAACAAACTTCACTGAACACTATGTCATCACTGACAAGAAACAAACTTCACTGAACACTATGTCATCACTGACAAGAAACAACAAACTTCACTGAACACTGTGTCATCACTGACAAGAAACAAACTTCACTGAACACTATGTCATCACTGACAAGAAACAACAAACTTCACTGAACACTGTGTCATCACTGACAAGAAACAAACTTCACTGAACACTATGTCATCACTGACAAGAAACAAACTTCACTGAACACTATGTCATCACTGACAAGAAACAACAAACTTCACTGAACACTGTGTCATCACTGACAAGAAACAAACTTCACTGAACACTATGTCATCACTGACAAGAAACAAACTTCACTGAACACTATGTCATCACTGACAAGAAACAAACTTCACTGAACACTATGTCATCACTGACAAGAAACAAACTTCACTGAACACTGTGTCATCACTGACAAGAAACAAACTTCACTGAACACTGTGTCATCACTGACAAGAAACACACTTCACTGAACACTATGTCATCACTGACAAGAAACAAACTTCACTGAACACTATGTCATCACTGACAAGAAACAAACTTCACTGAACACTGTCATCACTGACAAGAAACACACTTCACTGAACACTGTCATCACTGACAAGAAACAAACTTCACTGAACACTATGGCATCACTGACAAGAAACACACTTCACTGAACACTGTCATCACTGACAAGAAACACACTTCACTGAACACTGTCATCACTGACAAGAAACACACTTCACTGAACACTATGTCATCACTGACAAGAAACAAACTTCACTGAACACTATGTCATCACTGAAGAGAAACAAACTTCACTGAACACTATGTCATCACTGACAAGAAACAAACTTCACTGAACACTGTGTCATCACTGACAAGAAACAAACTTCACTGAACACTGTGTCATCACTGACAAGAAACAAACTTCACTGAACACTATGTCATCACTGACAAGAAACTAACTTCACTGAACACTATGTCATCACTGACAAGAAACAAACCACTGAACACTGTGTCATCACTGACAAGAAACAAACTTCACTGAAGACTGTGTCGTCACTGACAAGAAACAAACTTCACTGAACACTGTGTCATCACTGACAAGAAACACACTTCACTGAACACTATGTCATCACTGACAAGAAACAACAAACTTCACTGAACACTATGTCATCACTGACAAGAAACAAACTCCACTGAACACTATGTCATCACTGACAAGAAACAAACTTCACTTAACACTATGTCATCACTGACAAGAAACAACACTATGTCATCACTGACAAGAAACAAACTTCACTGAACACTATGTCATCACTGACAAGAAACAAACTTCACTGAACACTATGTCATCACTGACAAGAAACACACTTCACTGAACACTGTGTCATCACTGACAAGAAACAAACCACTGAACACTGTGTCATCACTGACAAGAAACAAACTTCACTGAACACTGTGTCATCACTGACAAGAAACAAACTTCACTGAACACTGTGTCATCACTGACAAGAAACAACAAACTTAACTGAACACTATGTCATCACTGACAAGAAACACACTTCACTGAACACTATGTCATCACTGACAAGAAACACACTTCACTGAACACTATGTCATCACTGACAAGAAACACACTTCACTGAACACTATGTCATCACTGACAAGAATCAACAAACTTCACTGAACACTATGTCATCACTGACAAGAAACACACTTCACTGAACACTATGTCATCACTGACAAGAAACAACAAACTTCACTGAACACTATGTCATCACTGACAAGAAACAACACACTTCACTGAACACTATGTCATCACTGACAAGAAACAAACTTCACAGAACACTATGTCATCACTGACAAGAAACAAACTTCACTGAACACTATGTCATCACTGACACGAAACAAACTTCACTGAACACTATGTCATCACTGACAAGAAACAAACTTCACTTAACACTATGTCATCACTATGTCATCACTGACAAGAAACAAACTTCACTGAACACTATGTCATCACTGACAAGAAACAAACTTCACTGAACACTATGTCATCACTGACAAGAAACAAACTTCACTGAACACTATGTCATCACTGACAAGAAACAAACTTCACTGAACACTATGTCATCACTGACAAGAAACAACAAACTTCACTGAACACTATGTCATCACTGACAAGAAACAAACTTCACTGAACACTATGTCATCACTGACAAGAAACAAACTTCACTGAACACTATGTCATCACTGACAAGAAACAAACTTCACTGAACACTGTGTCATCACTGACAAGAAACAACAAACTTCACTGAACACTATGTCATCACTGACAAGAAACAAACTTCACTGAACACTGTGTCATCACTGACAAGAAACAACAAACTTCACTGAACACTATGTCATCACTGACAAGAAACAAACTTCACTGAACACTATGTCATCACTGACAAGAAACAAACTTCACTGAACACTATGTCATCACTGACAAGAAACAACAAACTTCACTGAACACTATGTCATCACTGACAAGAAACAAACTTCACTGAACACTGTGTCATCACTGACAAGAAACAAACTTCACTGAACACTATGTCATCACTGACAAGAAACAAACTTCACTGAACACTGTGTCATCACTGACAAAAAACACACTTCACTGAACACTATGTCATCACTGACAAGAAACAAACTTCACTGAACCCTGTGTCATCACTGACAAGAAACAAACTTCACTGAACACGATGTCATCACTGACAAGAAACAACAAACTTCACTGAACACTGTGTCATCACTGACAAGAAACAACAAACTTCACTGAACACTATGTCATCACTGACAAGAAATTACAATTTAATGAACTTTCTGTCCAATCAACCCAAGCACACCTGCATCATTCCCACCTTTATCGGTGCCATAACACTAATCAGACTCCATTATGGTGTAAAATGCAGCTGTTCCCTGCTCGGGCATAAGCCACTGTGTGCAGCTTCCTGTGGCGGCGTGCTCTCTGCTTTACCCGGGCTGAGAGAAAGTGCAGTGCAGCTGGATGGTGACAGGCCAAAGCAGACGCACTCTGTTTCCTGCATGTAATTTCATGTTACTGGGAATCTAACATTATTGTTTTCCCCCCGTGCTCCAATTTAGAGACAGATCAATATTCAGCTTTGTTTATCAAAGTGACGGCTCCTGGATATTACATTTTGCATTTTTATGTTTTCCTTTATAAGCGGGTATTAAAACATAATTTATCTGAAGTCTCGGGTTTTTATGGGCTGACAAAAGGGTGGGGAGGCGCTGTTAATGGTGTAAAACAGTTGAGGCATGGTGGCTGGTCCCGCTCGCACACTCACGCTTACAAATATCCATCAGCGTCTCTGTACGCCTAATGAAGACGCTCCCTCTCTCTCTCAGCCCCTCTCCCCCCCTCCCTCCCTCTCTCTCTCTATCCCTCCCTCTCTCCTCCCCCCCCCCCCCCCCTCCTCTCTCTCTCTCTCTCTGGGCCAGCGTCGTCGATAACAGTCAAAACTGAGCAGGAACTCCGGTGGGCGCGTGCACGTGTGAGCACGCACATGCACATGTGGTGCATTATTCGCATACGTGTGTGTGCGCGTGCGCGCGTTACTCGCAAAGTCTCCTCCTGACGCTTAAGTCCCAAATCATACATTATTTGCAAACCACCCATAAAGAAATGACAATGGCAGCCCCGCGCATACAAATCAGGCCCCATTACCCGCCTCAGTCTGTCAGTTAGCATGCTGATGTGAGGGGAGAGACTTGGCCGAGGGGAGTCAGTCTGTCAGTTAGCATGCGGGATGCGAGGGGAGAGACTTGGCCGAGGGGAGTTGTACCCAAGGTCTTGATAAATGCTCCGGCTGATTCCCCTTGTGAGTGATGGAGCACTAACCCTGTTTAGCTGCTTTAATATACTCATATTAGCATGAATAAATAACGAGTGTGTCCGGATGCTACAAATATTTGATTGTGCCTCTCTAATAGGGCCGCCGTCTTCTGTCGCGTGATGCCACCGCGACTCTGTTGCTGTCAGAGCCGCGGCGGACGGGCATCCATCTTTATCGCTCCTCCTCCTCCTAAGTCGATTATAAAGCCTCAGAGGGAGTGTCAGAGAGGGGCGACGCAGGGCGGGCGGGTGGCGTGCCAGCTGTGCCAGGCCGTCTCGTCTCTGTTGTGCCTCCACTATAAAACAAGCTGCTCTGATGTGTGGTGACTCGCAGTGTTTCCCATACATAAAGGAATTTGTGGCGGGCCGCCACAATAATATTTGGACCGCCACAATAAGATGTTGACCCAAAAAAAACAGTGCACCTGAACGCAACATGCAAGATACCCGCTGAATAAGTGTCCAATAAATGTTCATGTCATTCTGGCCAATACTTCTGTTATAGCATTTCAGTCTGGAATATGGAATATCTTTCAATAATCTATGATTTAGCTGCTAAATTGTCAAATACCGCCATCTGCTCGCTACCCAGGCACTTATGTATGTACTTAACCCAACTAACTTAACCTAACTAACTATCCGGTGTGCACAACACTGTCAGCCTAAACTCCGGCTGACACCCCAAAAACCTACAATCCGCTACAGAAAAATTTATATTGTTTGTTTATTAACTGGCCCCTCGCCTTCTATCATTTCACGAAAGTGGCAAAGCAAGTTGAGTATCCCTGACTTATAGGGAGAAATTTAGTTTGTCATTGTAAACCCACAGCACAGTAATGATGACATGTTCTTCATAGATCTAGCCTTTTAATTTTGCTCTTAAGCTTTCTCAAAGTACACCAAATTCATGCATTTTACTTTAAAATGTTTAAAAAAATCTCGCAGGGGGGCATGCCCCCGCACCCCCCTAGGGGGACTGCGGTCCCCCACCACAAATTCTCAAAATCCTGTGGGAAACACTGACTCGTCATGTGATGTGTGTGGTAGCTCAGGTCTGATGTGTGGTGACTGGTCACATGATGTGTGTGGTAGCTCAGCTCTGATGTGTGGTGACTGGTCATGTGATGTGTGTGGTAGCTCAGCTCTGATGTGTGGTGACTGGTCATGTGATGTGTGTGGTAGCTCAGCTCTGATGTGTGGTGACTGGTCATGTGATGTGTGTGGTAGCTCAGCTCTGATGTGTGGTGACTGGTCATGTGATGTGTGTGGTAGCTCAGCTCTGATGTGTGGTGACTGGTCATGTGATGTGTGTGGTAGCTCAGCTCTGATGTGTGGTGACTGGTCATGTGATGTGTGTGGTAGCTCAGCGTGGATCTGTGGTGACTGGTCACGTGATGTGTGTGGTAGCTCAGCGTGGATGTGTGGTGACTGGTCATGTGATGTGTGTGGTAGCTCAGCTCTGATGTGTGGTGACTGGTCATGTGATGTGTGTGGTAGCTCAAGTCTGATGTGTGGTGACTGGTCATGTGATGTGTGGTAGCTCAGCTCTGATGTGTGGTGACTGGTCATGTGATGTGTGTGGTAGCTCAGCTCTGATGTGTGGTGACTGGTCATGTGATGTGTGTGGTAGCTCAGCTCTGATGTGTGGTGACTGGTCATGTGATGTGTGTGGTAGCTCAGCTCTGATGTGTGGTGACTGGTCATGTGATGTGTGTGGTAGCTCAGCGTGGATGTGTGGTGACTGGTCATGTGATGTGTGTGGTAGCTCAGCGTGGATGGGAGAGGTTCGGGCGGTACGGCTCTAAGTCAATGTGTGGCCATCCTAGAGCCGTACATTAGGGCTTAAGGTCAACTCACACGATGTCCATCTCGCCGCTGCGTTTCTGTTTGTGTCATAATAAATGACGGGCTGTAGGGGGCAGCGGAGACGGCCGGACTGCTAATAAGCTACATGTAGTGTGTGGGCCATGTTGCATAGCATCTGATAATAGGATGGTGATAGATGAGGGAGAGATGTGCGCCACAGTGGACTTCTTGAGTGCTGACTGAAAAACAACATCATCAAATCCAGTACAACTAGAGTACAACTTGGACTCACATTTCACTTACATGTATTGAGGCATGAATGCATCATGAAAAACTAAAGCATTTCAGCATGAAAAGCCTTCATAGAGAATTTAAAAAAGTAAGCGGTGTACGTTTCCTGTCTCCACTGTGCTTCCTTGTAGAGGCGGGGGGAGGGGGAGGGGTCTAGGCTACATATCGTTGCTCACCTCACGGTGCGTGGCTCAACTCTCGCCTCAAACAGATGGATGGACAAGACACACGTCACTTATAGAAGCGGTATGGTCTAATTAGGGGTTAGCATCCAACCGTCTAAATAGGGTTATGGTGCGTTCCTTTATCGCAAAATAACTGGGATGTGGAGGCTAAATGACGTCACATCCGTTTTGTTAGCGTTCCATTTGCAGAAAACTTGAGCTGGGAAGTTCACTGTTCATTGGTCAGATCCAGTCGCTAGCCAGGCTAGCCATTGTTAGCAATAACAGTTGATAACATGGCATTTCGCTGCATTTTGAGCATACAAACACTGCAGCCTCATGTCCACGCAGATAGAAGTTAGGCAGTGCTGTGTGTACAGCTGATTTAGTGAGACACAAACAAAACAGAAGTGCTAAACAACATTACTACGATTATAACTACTGTTGTTGCGCGGCGCAGCCATCTTCGATTTTTGAGGTCGGGGCTGCTGAGGCTCCTACGAGTTTGGAATGGGAAATACCAGCTCTGGTGAGGTCACCGTCCCAGCTCATGACCTTTGAAGTCGTAAGATTACCAGTTCCCAGTTATAAAGGAATGCATGATTAGCATCCAACTGTATAATTAGGGTTAGCATCTAATGGCTCATTTCCACCACATATAACAGCACAGTACAGCTCTACTCGACCTGGTCTTACTCGTCTCTACTTGATGTTTCCATAGCAAGTTTACTCGTCTCCGCCCACACCTGGTTGTCATAGCGACCGCATATCTGCCCTCGACCCATAGCCGAAGTAGGCTATAACGTATAACGTTAAAATTAAATCCATACACGGAACTTTTAAACTGATTATGAAATACTAGTGCCTCTAAATTACCTACAGTGTACATGGGCAAATGTGACAATGGGCTAGGAGAATGGATATCACTTTGTTGTTACTCAAACTCACATGCATGCACTGCCCGGCAGACGGGAGTTGCGCTACAGGGAGAAGGGAAGCCTCTACCCCGGCGGCCTCTCACCAGGCAAGACCGCGGCTTCACTAAACCCCCGCCTCCGGCCTAGCGGAGCCAAGGCAGCACACAAAGGGCTTCCCGAGGAGCGGACTTTTTCTCTCTCAAAACAATTGAAAACCACCGTCATGTTTAAAGCTGAGCAAGGAGATCGATTTTATTTCACCAGAGCCGAAGGCAGCAACACAAAAGACACAAAAGAAATAACATTAACAGAAGAGAAGGTAAGCCCCACTAAACTGGTATCCAGCACTGACAGTCAGTAGATACAGTAAACACAATTCTGCCTGACCAATCAGTCGTCTGCAGTGTTTTCACGTCACGGTATGGTACCGGGTCCACATAGGTGCCATTGTTGTAGGAGTCTTCTTGGAGGTAGGGGGAGCCGTTGTTCACTACGGGACGGTGCAGGGGTGCATTCTGGGTGTTGTAGTGCTTGGGGGAGAAGTTGCCCTCCTTGAGATCCTTGCGTTGCATTGGTCTAGTCGGGGGGGACATGAGAGAGTAGATTCTACAGCAGCAGGGTAGTAGTCTCTCCTTCTGCGTTGCCACATCCAGTAGGCCCCACCCAGAATCAGGAGCAGGAAGAGAACTCCGCCCACTGCACCGCCGATGATGCCCAGGATGCTGTCCGTCGGGGTGGCCAGGTTCAGAGAGGTGAACAGTTGGTCCATGGCAGTGGTGGTGATGGCAGCAGCCGTGGTGGTGGTGGTTTTGGCAGCCATGCTGGTGGGAGCCGCGGTGGGAGGAGGATCTGGAGCAGAATAAACCCTCAATTGGGTTTTGCCCTGAGCCTGGAAGGCACGCCCCCCATTAACTGTGCAGAAAAACGGTCTATCATCAGACAGCCGGACGTCCTGGATGGTTAGTAGGCTTCCCAGCTGGTCAAAGGTCACGCTGATGCGACCGCTGTAGTCCGTGTTGTCCTCAACCTGATTCACACTGTCCTTACCATAGAAAATCCTCTTCCGTAACACGTTATCTGCACCTCTCACATACCACTCGACACGCGACTGCTTGAACATGTTGGCACCAGAGAAGTTGTACCGGCAGTGGATATGGGCCGAGTCACCCAGGTAGACGTCCACATTCTCATCCATAGTCACATCCACCTTGGCCCAGGCGCTCCATCTCAGGGAACAGCCCTGAAGAAACAGCAGCATCAAGAACTTGTGAAGGAGAGCCATGTTTCTCCTGTTTGCATCTTCCAGGACTTATATAGCCTCAGCCGGGAAGGGTTTATGACATCACTGATGATGTCACAAACAGACACAGCCCGCAAAATCGTGACTAACCACTGGCCGCCCACTTAGGCAATTTTAATGATGATGATGATGATGATCATTTAAATATTTTTTAAATCACAACACATTCAACGTACGTTATAACGTTATAAATATAGTCACGACGTTAACAACTAACCAATACTGGGGGTCCGTATGGAAAGTGGAAATCGAAATGGTTAAAAGTTAAATCAATTTGGTCATTCAGTGGCGTTTTACTGCCATTTAAAGTAACGACAAGTAACAGTTAGCCGCTAACATTAGCGCTTACCCATCAGCGCAGCATCATTTGACGTCAGCACACTCTTCTAGGTCGCGTGCCGCATTCCAGTGGGCATTCCCATGCTTTCACATGGACGCGCATCGCTACGACCAGCGTAGTTAAGACCAGACGTAATAGCCCTGTTGGTGCAGTAGTCCTCTCTAAAGACTGGTCTTAACCGACGTAGGAGTTACGACCAGGCATAGTTAACACATTGAGTGCCACAGCGCTTCAGTAAAATTGTCTGCAGCCTGTGCCAGATTCACTTCCATTCAGTTGAAAACAGCTATAGAATTTTTTCTATTAGGGCTATATTGAGAGGGCTGGACTTTAATGAAACATTGAACACTCCTGCTTCTTCCAAAGAAGAAATTTTGTTTCTAGACAGTTCCATTATGAAATGACACCCTCTGAAAAAAGTGCACTTTCAAGGGTTTTCTGTCGTTTTTTTTTACTTTAAGATATAGTCACTTTTATGAATACCTTTTGCACTCTAATTTCGAGCACATTCACTGACTCTGGCTGGTGTTTTCTGATGTGGTGGCGTGGTGTGGTTTCTGTGCAGCCTGCGTGCCCCCCCCCCTCTCCCCCCCCCCCCCCCCCCTCTCCACCTCTGAGCTGCGGGCTCCTCCCCACACGCACAGAGTTTGTTTTCTCACACAGACTCCGTTTTTGCCCCGGACGAATCCCAGCGCGCATCAAGGAAATGCCAAACGCGACTGAACGAAAAGGCTTGGCCGTTCGGCTTCGGATGCTGGCTTTCTGGCAGGGAATCGTGTGGAGATAGATAGAAGCATAAGAGCTCAGTTGTGAGCGCGGATGCAGCCGAGCCCACTCTCCGCTGTAGACAGAGCAATATATACGGCTCTGGCTGAAGCATGCATCGGTTTCCTCTTTGATCACATCTTTCCCTGCTGTCTCCTGTACAAAGTAAAGGATCTGAGGTGGGTGGCGCAGCTTCCGTGTCGATGTTTAAGGTGGCGCCGTGTGATCCCTTGAAGGGATTCATGCTCACTGGCTAGGTACGACCTTAAACAGCAGAATTATGGAATAATATGAATTATGATTTTAGGACGTGCACAGACGTCCTTGGCACTGAACGTTACTTTTTTTTAGGACGTGCACAGACGTCCTTGGCACTCAATGTGTTAAGACCAGTTGGTGCAAGCCCCAGATGTTGGGTGTGGATGCTACAGACACACACAGTCTTGTGACTGGATGATGTGTGACCATCTTACATGGAGCATTTTGTCTTTCTCCAAAATTAAGAGTACTGTTACTGAAAATTGCACACCATTGTACTGTAAGATGATGATTTTATGTTGGACTACTGCTAAACTCTAGGTAAACTAAGTTGACATTGCACAAGGTTTTTGGTATTCCTCCTGAAAGTGACTTGAATTTAATTTATTCTACTATTTTATTTTGAATTGCACTATATTCATTTTATTTGAGGACAAGCTCTAGCTTTAATTTTATTTGAAAGATTTTATGTTGGACTGTTAAAGAGAATGAGATGGTTAAATAAAATACTGAAATTGAGAAGTTTTTGGTTATTTATTTGTTTTGGGTAAATTTATTGTTATATAATAAAATAATTAAATAAAAAATAATCGTTAGATGAATCGATAAGAAAATAATCGTTTGGGACAGCCCTACCCCGGCGGCCTCTCACCAGGCAAGACTGCGGCTTCACTAAACCCCCGCCTCCGGCCTAGTGGAGCCAACGCAGCACACAAACAAAGGGCTTCCCGAGGAGCGGACTTTTTCTCTCTCAAAACAATTGAAAACCAGTTAAAGCTGAGCAAGGAGATCAATTTTATTTCACCAGAGCCGAAGGCAGCAACACAAAAGAGTGATGGAAATAACATTAACAGAAGAGAAGGTAAGCCCCACTAAACTGGTATCCAGCACTGACAGTCAGTAGATACAGTAAACACAATTCTGCCTGACCAATCAGTCGTCTGCAGTGTTTTCACGTCACGGTATGGTACCGGGTCCACATTGGTGCCATTGTTGTAGGAGTCTTCTTGGAGGTAGGGGGAGCCGTTGTTCACTACGGGACGGTGCAGGGGTGCATTATGGGTGTTGTAGTGCTTGGGGGAGAAGTTGCCCTCCTTGAGATCCTTGCGTTGCATTGGTCTAGTCGGGGGGGACATGAGAGAGTAGATTCTACAGCAGCAGGGTAGTAGTCTCTCCTTCTGCGTTGCCACATCCAGTAGGCCCCACCCAGAATCAGGAGCAGGAAGAGAACTCCGCCCACTGCACCGCCGATGATGCCCAGGATGCTGTCCGTCGGGGTGGCCAGGTTCAGAGAGGTGAACAGTTGGTCCATGGCAGTGGTGGTGATGGTGGCAGCAGCCGTGGTGGTGGTGGTTTTGGCAGCCATGCTGGTGGGAGCCGTGGTGGGAGGAGGATCTGGAGCAGAATCAACCCTCAATTGGGTTTCGCCCTCAGCGTAGCCGGCTACCCCCCCATTAACTGTGCAGAAAAACAGTCTATCATCAGACAGCCGGACGTCCTGGATGGTTAGTAGGCTTCCCTGCAGGTCAAAGGTCACGCTGATGCGACCGCTGTAGTCCGTGTTGTCCTCAACCAGATTCACACCGTCGCTGTTACCATAGAAAATCGTCTTCCGTAACTCGTTATCTGCAGCACTCACAATCCTCCACTCGACATGCCACAGCTTGAGCATGTCGTACCGGCAGCGGATTGGGGCCGAGTCACCCAGGAGGACCTTCACATTCTCATCCATAGTCACATCCACCTTGGCCCAGGCGCTCCATCTCAGGGAACAGCCCTGAAGAAACAGCAGCATCAAGAACTTGTGAAGGAGAGCCATGTTTCTCCTGTTTGCATCTTCCAGGACTTATATAGCCTCAGCCGGGAAGGGTTTATGACATCACTGATGACATCACAATTGTTCGAGTGACATCACTGATGACATCACAATTGTTCGAGTGACATCACTGATGACATCACAATTGCTTGAGTGACATCACTGATGACATCACAATTGCTTGAGTGACATCACTGATGACATCACAATTGTTCGAGTGACATCACTAATGACATCACAATTGCTCGAGTGACATCACTGATGACATCACAATTGCTCGAGTGACATCACTGATGACATCACAATTCCTGATTGATGACATCACTGATGATGTCACAAACAGACACAGCCCGCAAAATCGTGACTAACCACTGGCCGCCCACTTAGGCAATTTTAATGATGATGATGATGATGATCATTTAAATATTATTTTTAAAATCACAACACAACATTCAACTTTCCACTTGAAATTATGTGCTTTTTACTTTTAAAGTACATTTTATACCAGTAGTACTTCCACTGAGATAAAGGAACAGCAAAATAATAATACTACTCCTCATCATTCTGGTGCTTAAAGTGACAGCTTCGTCATCAGCAAAGTGACAAGATTTGTATTAACGCAAAACTGGGAGAGTGAAAGCAAGACTTCTTCTTTAATGGCGATTATTATCGCCACCTACTGTTCATTGTTCAAGCTAGCCTTTCTGAGCAGCAGTGCTACATTTATTTGCACAATTAACCATTGCCTAGTTATAATAAACGTGCAATGTTATTTCTGATAAGGTATAGGGTTACTATTTGCTTTTACAGTGATATGGTGTGCAGCCAATCACAATTCACTATAGCAATACAACAACCAATCAGAGCACAGAGGTATCACAAATCCATCATGGATGTTTCATAATCGTTAGTGTCCTCTAGAGAGAGAGTGGTGTCAGCGGAGGACCAAAATGCGAGACTCATTAGCCAATGAACAGCCAGGAATGGGTCTCGCGCTACTTCTGCATGCTAAAATAAAGCTGATAATGTACAATTTGATTCAAGGGGGGGGAAAACCCTTTCAGAGTACAACACAAACTGTCTATTTTGCTGCAACTCGACAGTGCTGCTTAATCCAGGACCTTACTTCCTGGAACTCTTGAGAGTAAAAAACTGGTCCATTGGAGTGAATGGAGATGTCGCGACTCTTCCATCTACACGGCTCTGATAATAGTCAATACCACTAACTACACTACAGTACCTGCTTTTAGCATTACAACATATAAACCTCTCTGGCTCCATTCACCTTCCCTCCCCAGCTGTTCTGACAGATGCCTTGTACACACCTCCCACACATGCAGCATGAAGCCATTTGACCTATGACCTCCCCCCTCTGCTGCCCCCTCTCTCTCCGACGGGGTGGCAGGAGAGACAGATAGAGCGAAGACTACGCTCATTAGCCAAAAGGCAGCCATGCTGGAGCCTGCTGGAGATACATAGTGGCATTTGAGTAGCCATTACTAACGTTGTTTCATTTTTTTTAAAGACAGCTGTCCTAACAAACTATTCAAAAGAAACAGGCCCCCCACACGCGCACTCTCTCCGCTTCAATGAGAGACCATTAGTGTCAACTGATGGAGAAAAATAGACAGCGAAAAAAGAGGACGTTAAGGAGAAAGCGTGTTTTTAAAAGGGTCGCGATTATGGATATTCTCATCTCGAGAACATTTCCCCCGCCTTGTTTCATAAACAAAAGCAGTAAAGCTGCCATCAAAGTTGTTTTTTATGGTTTCATCTCCTGAAAGCATGGCTCGCTACAATATGCAGCGGTTTGGGGGGGGGGAAAACACACAATCCAATGACATGAAATGTAAATAAAGACAATAATATAATTAGGATCAACTTAACGCTGACACAACTCGAGTGGAAAAGAGATGGGGGGGGGGGGGGGGGGGGGTGGAAGCCACGAAATTTGAGATTGACAGAAAGAGTTCACGAAGCGGGTGACTTTCATAAAGTTTATTAATTTGGACTATTTCAAGCACTACAGTATGTAGCACGGTCAGTGACGGACTATAGACACACACACACACACACACACACACACACACACACACACACACATCTTGATCTAAAAAACCCAATTAAAGGTGTGAACGCATGCATCCATATTAAGACTTGCACTTAATAATAATGACTGCAGACGTTGACAAGAATCCTACACTCTGTGTGTGTGTGTGTGTGTGTGTGTGTGTGTGTGTGCACGCACACGTGCCCGCGTGTGTGTACTTCTTAACCTCAGTCTAGTATGGCTGAGGACCTGTCAAATTAAAAGCGTAGATAAGTTTTTACTCCGTTTGCGAGAAGGTTCAGGAACCCAAATCGCTGGGTGCCAGCGCCAACTGGAGGCTCCAGATCACGACGCTGGGTGTCCTGAAACAGTCTTTTCACACACATGAATAATGTAAATGCAGTGAAGAATGATTTCAGAAAGAAGGTGGCATCTCTGAACTTTGATGCCAAATTGAGAGCTTTGAAACATCTGTCAGGACACTCAAAACCCTGATCTGAAAAATAATCGAGTGGTAGTTTTGTCGGGAACCCTTATTCTGCCTTAAAATACTCCTGGTAAAGATATTAAAATTTCAGACATTCATAAATGCGATTAAAAACCTGCATGGTCCACCCATGCAAAAAAAATATATATGTGTTTTTGTTTTCTTTGACATATCAAGCAGCAGACCTGCAGTACTTTGTTCAGCATTGGCACAATTGATGCTAATTTGTTCACCAAAAGTTATATATATTGGTCAATCATATATATATATGTTGCAATCATATAGGACAAACTATTACAAGCCTTACGTAGAATGCAAAACAATAGCAGACAATGAAAACGTGTAGCTTTTTAGCATCGGTTGTTGAAACATTTCAATGTTCTCCACCTCCTAAACATCACATCTTGGCAACTTGGGAAACATCCTACTTTCTAAGTCATAATTTACTTTCGTACTGCATATCTGCACTGCACTCATAACCGCGATATTCCCGACAACACTTGAAGGCAGCATTATACCCGATGTCGGTTCCAAACTGGGAACTTACTGGGAACTGAATCCATTTTAATGCCAGTTGAAGTCTTGACACAATACATGTTTGCAAACATGTACATTTGTACATCGTGTAGGTTTAGATATGGAGAGAATGATACTACAGTTGGTAGATCTTCTCTTATCTTCTTCCCTATATCTTTGGCTTGGCTTTCATGAAAGTAGTGAAAGAGGACAGCGAGGCTGCGTCAGTGCCGCAGCGTGCTCAATCCCAAACCCAAACCAGCCACTCACTCCCCCTCTCTCTCCTCCCGCAGTGTGAGGATCCAGACTGACGTTTCATATTTTCCATTGAATTATACCTCATCTGGAATTCACTTTGAAAAGTTTGAGATCTCAACTTCCTCGTTGGCTTGGATATCACTTTGAAAAATAAATAAATAAAAGAAGGGAATAGCAATCATTTTTACCCCCCCCCCCCGAACCGTCTTGATCTGTCAATCAAACCTCCGATGATCTGAGGGCGTAAAGTGAAGAAAATCAAAATGAAGTAAATAGGTTAAAATGTACATCAGTTATTCATCGCAAACTAGTTCAACCAAAGTCGTCTTTTTCTAAAGTGCAAATACTGACACATGTACTTCAAGGCTCCCCACTGTATTTTCAAAGAAGGGATCTGGCTTTATTAAAATTTCATAAGGTCATATTAATTAGAGGCAGAAGAGTTTCCCTGCATGAGAGCAATAGAGGAATCAAAAGGAGGAGGCCTGGAGGAGCGTTTTGATTTGGCTGCTGGTCCTTCAGATGAACGCAGAGGTGAAGACACAAGGCTAAAGCACGCGCTTTGTTCTCAGGCCGCTCTCTCTTTGTTCATCAAACCCGCCACTAATTTGCTCGCCCACCCCCACCACACACACATGCGCACACACAGACGCACACACACACACACACACAGACGCACACACAGACACACACACACGCAGGCACACACACACAGACACAGACGCACACAGACGCACACAGACACACACACACAGACACAGACACACAGACACACACACACACACGCAGACACACACACACACACACACACACACACACACACAGACAGACACTCATCGGCCATATTTCTCCTTTATTGTATATTCCTTTTTAGTGGAGTGGCGCTGATTTGAAATGCTAATTAAACATATTTTTAATATATTCACAAGGCTCATCAAGGCAGGCTCATATATCAAAGTGTCCAAAGTTGTATTGATGTTGGATATCAAAGAGGTGATTACTTTGTAACATCCAGAGTTTTTCCGCTGTTAATTGTCCTCGTCTCGGTCCAAACGCATTTCTGGAGCCAGGATACAGGAGGGGGCGACGTGGTATTTTTTATGCGTTATTTTCGGGGGAACACAGGATGTTCTGTTCCACAAACAGCAGCTGATAAACACACAGTCCATTTTGCATGCTTGTCCCAGTCCGTCGTTTCAAACAATATATTCCACTTTTTGTCTTTTCATCTTCAAATGTCGGCCCACGCGCTAACGAGAGCAGCGCGTGTTCACGCAGTCTCCCAAACAAACAAACAAGCAAGCAAACAAATTGTGCTGCCTCTGGTGTCTTGTCAAAGCGTTGCACACAATACGGACTCACACACACACACACACACACACACACACAGACAGGCAGCAGGTAGGTGGGCGTGTGCGTGTGTGTGATGTGTGTGTGCACATTAGATCCAACAGCAAACGGAAGGCGCACTCTAAAATACATGAAAGGAAATAATTCATTAAGTGCCTACTTTACATTTTCGCATTTCCCACTAATTAGACTCAAAAACAATGAGAATAGCTGCATTCCTGTTTCAAACAGTGATGACCGTCATAAGGGTGGGGGTAATAAACAGTGATGATAATAAGGGTGGGGGTAATAAACAGTGATGATAATAAGGGTGGGGGTAATAAACAGTGATGATGATAATAAGGGTGGGGGTAATAAACAGTGATAAGAATAAGGGTGGGGGTAATAAACAGTGATGATGATAATAAGGGTGGGGGTAATAAACAGTGATGATAATAAGGGTGGGGGTAATAAACAGTGATGATAATAAGGGTGGGGGTAATAAACAGTGATGATAATAATAAGGGTGGGGGTAATAAACAGTGATGATGATAATAAGGGTGGGGGTAATAAACAGTGATGATAATAATAAGGGTGGGGGTAATAAACAGTGATGATAATAATAAGGGTGGGGGTAATAAACAGTGATGATAATAAGGGTGGGGGTAATAAACAGTGATGATGATAATAAGGGTGGGGGTAATAAACAGTGATGATGATAATAAGGGTGGGGGTAATAAACAGTGATGATAATAATAAGGGTGGGGGTAATAAACAGTGATGATAATAAGGGTGGGGGTAATAAACAGTGATGATGATAATAAGGGTGGGGGTAATAAACAGTGATGATAAGGGTGGGGGTAATAAACAGTGATAATAATAAGGGTGGGGGTAATAAACAGTGATGATAATAAGGGTGGGGGTAATAAACAGTGATGATGATAATAAGGGTGGGGGTAATAAACAGTGATGATAATAAGGGTGGGGGTAATAAACAGTGATGATAATAAGGGTGGGGGTAATAAACAGTGATGATGATAATAAGGGTGGGGGTAATAAACAGTGATGATAATAAGGGTGGGGGTAATAAACAGTGATGATGATAATAAGGGTGGGGGTAATAAACAGTGATGATAATAAGGGTGGGGGTAATAAACAGTGATGATGATAATAAGGGTGGGGGTAATAAACAGTGATGATAATAAGGGTGGGGGTAATAAACAGTGATGATGATAATAAGGGTGGGGGTAATAAACAGTGATGATAATAAGGGTGGGGGTAATAAACAGTGATGATGATAATAAGGGTGGGGGTAATAAACAGTGATGATAATAAGGGTGGGGGTAATAAACAGTGATGATGATAATAAGGGTGGGGGTAATAAACAGTGATGATAATAAGGGTGGGGGTAATAAACAGTGATAATAATAAGGGTGGGGGTAATAAACAGTGATGATGATAAGGGTGGGGGTAATAAACAGTGATGATGATAATAAGGGTGGGGGTAATAAACAGTGATGATAATAAGGGTGGGGGTAATAAACAGTGATGATGATAATAAGGGTGGGGGTAATAAACAGTGATGATAATAAGGGTGGGGGTAATAAACAGTGATAATAATAAGGGTGGGGGTAATAAACAGTGATGATGATAATAAGGGTGGGGGTAATAAACAGTGATGATAATAAGGGTGGGGGTAATAAACAGTGATGATGATAATAAGGGTGGGGGTAATAAACAGTGATGATAATAAGGGTGGGGGTAATAAACAGTGATGATGATAATAAGGGTGGGGGTAATAAACAGTGATGATAATAAGGGTGGGGGTAATAAACAGTGATAATAATAAGGGTGGGGGTAATAAACAGTGATGATAATAAGGGTGGGGGTAATAAACAGTGATGATGATAATAAGGGTGGGGGGTAATAAACAGTGATGATAAGGGTGGGGGTAATAAACAGTGATGATGATAAGGGTGGGGGTAATAAACAGTGATGATGATAATAAGGGTGGGGGTAATAAACAGTGATGATAATAAGGGTGGGGGTAATAAACAGTGATAATAATAAGGGTGGGGGTAATAAACAGTGATGATAATAAGGGTGGGGGTAATAAACAGTGATGATGATAATAAGGGTGGGGGTAATAAACAGTGATGATAAGGGTGGGGGTAATAAACAGTGATGATGATAATAAGGGTGGGGTAATAAACAGTGATGATGATAATAAGGGTGGGGGTAATAAACAGTAATAAACAAGTTGTCGGATGAACGTCTATTTTATTTTCGTTTTAATTTTATGCGTCCCTCCTTTGCAATGGCGGCAATGATTCTCTCCTCCCCCCTCACCCTCCCCCCTCTCCCCCTCCTGATGTAGCTTAATGCCATTAACTCTCCCTGCCACTTTCCAGGTCACTAATTCTTCAGCTCGGAGTTCATTGTGGCCGTAGCGCCGCTGCCGTCTCCGTAACGAGCTTATTTCTGGGTTATTACCTTTTCCTCCGTGATACGGCGGCACCTGATGGGGGAGGCACGTAACTGACGTAAATCAAGCAAAAAAAAAAAAAAAAGACAACTCTCTGCAGCAGCAGCGTCCGCGTTGAAATATTTGCTGTTTTTTTTTCCTCTCGTCCCTTTTGCCCCCAAATCTGTATTCAGAAAACAAACAAGTCCACAGCGCAGCTCGGGCGTATATCAACAGGCACGGGAGGGGGGGGGGGGCAGCGGGGACAAAAGAACAGGTGACATTTCTCTTTCTCTCTCTCCTCCCCTCCCCTCTCTCTTATTCTCTCCCTTTATTTCCCCTTGCAAGTCCCGTTTTCAATTATCCCTTTGGGGTGGGTTTGGGGGTGGGGTGTGGTGTGGGGGAATGGGTGCGGGGGGGGTGGGGGGGGGGGGGCAGAGTTGTATTCCCATTTCCAGGAGGCAGCAGGCGAGGCGTGAATGTGAGCGGAGCACCGAGCAGAAGAAACAGGCTGGCATTTGACTCTGCTGAATAAGCCCAAGGTGTGCAGTCTGCCAGGTGAGAGAGGTTATACGGACGCACGGGGAGGAGGAGGAGGAAGACAGAGAGGTGTGTGTGTGTGTGTGTGTGTGTGTGTGTGTGTGTGTGTGTGTATGTGTGTGTGTGTGTGTGTGTGTGTGTGTGTGTGTGTGTGTGTGTGTGTATGAAGTAGGGATGTTCATTTTGAAAATTTTCCAAAATCGATAATCGGTGAGAATTAACGATCAATTATCGATTATCGATTTTATTAATACTTAGAAAATTTTCAATATTTTCAATTTTTTTTTTTTTTTTTTTTTTAACAAAATGAATGCCTATGGTAGAAAATACGAAAGACAACGTGTTCTCCTCAATGAACTCTTTATTTCAATGTGTCTCCTCTCCAACACTGCTGTCCCCGGCGCATGCCGGTGTGAATTTCTCATGTTTAAAACAGTTTTGTTGGCACAAAGGCCCGTGCCCAGCCAGAAAACTAGAGACTATATGAAGCTCCACCTCACGTTAGTCGGCTGTGCAATGGAGTGGGGCGAGGAGGAACGAATTCCACCCAAACCTAGTCCAAAAAAAAAAAAAAAAAAAAAAAAAAATTTTTTTTTTTTTTTTTTTAAATAATTAAAAAATCGATCCAAATGCCACAGGATCGATTCCAATCCTTAACGATCGATTATCGATTTTCGATAATTGATGAACATCCCTAGTATGAAGCCAGGACTTTGATAATGAAGTGAGGTATATAGACGGTGGAGAAAGGGGCTGGTATGAGAGGAGGTGAGTGTACAGAGCGAGGGGGGACGAGGAGGAGTGATCTGCGTCTTCTCAGCGTTGTTCATTAAGCTGTGTCTCATTGAGGAGGGAAATGAGCCTTGCTGATGATGGCGTGATGAGAGAGAGAGCGCGTGATGTGAGAGCTCGCACGTCCGCCCGCCATCGCCGCCTCGGCGAGGTGAGTCATGACGGGGACAGGAGGCGAGGAACCTTCAGCGCTGCTATTCCTCTGAGTGGCGTCCAAAATGTCACTTAAGAGAATATTGCGACCAACATTTTTTTTTTTATTGTTACCCTGCAGCAGCTAGGCTCTTACCGTGAGCTAGAGAGAGAAGACAATCAGTTAGTGAACTCAATGCAAAACCCATATCGCGGTGTTTCAAACCTGGTGGTAGGTAATTAGGGCCGACCAAATGGGCAAAAACGGCTAATTAATGGCCAAAATCCTCTCAACACAGGTTCAGCACCATGGAGAGCTCCGGAGTGGAGCAGCTGTTTGAATCAACCAGTGAACTCTGGAGCAGCACACAGCTGGGTGAGCTGAGTTGTAATCATCCTCCACTGAAGAGGACTATGAAAATCCTCTGTGAGCGAAGCCACTTAGGCCCAATTCCAATCCGCCCCCTTACTGACTCAAGCCCTTAGAGGCGCGTTCA
>NC_139651.1:13632461-13644961 GCF_964638095.1 Poromitra crassiceps | reverse complement strand
TAACCAAGTTGTAGAAAATGCTCCGTAATGGCCCACCATCAGGCCTGTTCACGAACCAAGGAGCCCACGACGCAATGATGGTGATGATGTCAGAGTTCACCTTGTGAGGTCATCGGTGATGTCAGACGGTCTAGGCTGCCTCCAGACTGTGTGATGGCAGACGTGACTTTGTGAGGTCATCGATACTTCCCGGGACGTTGTGACATCACCAACGATGTCATACCTCGAATGTGGTGGGTATAAAGGTGTTGTTCTGTTATGATCCCTTTCTGCGATCTGTAAGCTACTCTGTATACCGGTACTTTTTCTGCCTGATATCCCAAATACTGTAAATTAGCCTGAAAGACATCTCTGTGGTTCTAATCGATCACTGCCTGTGAGCTCTTACCTAAGATCCAGCAAACTTCACACAAACTTCCTAACACAAGTCCTTTTACTTTCCTAAACAAAACCAAAGCTGTTTTATTTGGATTTAACATAAAGGAAGCAAGGTTTTCAAATTAACCACCGTTTTGTTTCAAATTTACATTGAGATTGTAGGTTTGCAGAGATGTAAAATGTCACGTTTTAGAAACACATTTAGGTGGAGATTGTACAGCACATAATACAGAAAGATATAACACTGACATTTCATCCTGGCAATTGGGTTGGAGAGAGAGAGGCGAGCGAGAGGCATCAGGCATGCATGTGCAAACATGTCCGCTCGCTGCTGTGTTCTTCCTGTGTGTTTGTGAATAGAGCCACAGCCAGAGTGATGAACAATGGAGGCCGAACAAAAGAGTACATTTCAACTGAACTGCTCCCCTTTTGTGAACAATGGCGCCCGGGGCCGTAAAATACAGCCCATTGCAAATGTGTTTATATTGTCGGCCGGCCATGGCTGCATCTCAGCATCTCTTTGTCCGTCTCGTTCCTCGTGTTGTTACGTCGTCCTGAGCAGTAATTGATTACAAGCGAACGCATTCTGCCCGGCGGACAGCTCCCAAATTAAAATATGTTTTTCGGCCCCGTTCCCAATCGCACACTGCAACAGTCAATTAATGCTCTCTTAATGCCGCTCAACTCTGACAACCAGCTCAATAAGAACCTACAGAACTAAACGCTCTCCTCTATTCACCAGTTTCCTGGTGAGACCGTGGGCTCTTCCATGACACCCTCCCTCCCTGCTTCCAGCTGGCGGTTGTCTGTTTCCGCCCAGGACCGCTCATAGCGAAAGAGACTGAAAATAATCATAATAATTGTTGTGACTTTGTACCTACCTATGTCTTGTAATGGAGCCCCCCAGCACAATAATTTCAAACGTGCATAATTGTACAACGGAGTGACAATATCTTGAATCTTGAAAGAGAGAGGCCGCTAAAGCTCCGTTCAATGACCAAATAATAAGAGTTCTGGTTTGGACGTTTAGCCTTCAAAACATGCATGCTATGCAACCACATACTTTTTTTTGCCATTTCGTCTAAAATAAGCCCGTACAGTACGAGTGAATTGACATTCACCTCGTTTTTGTAAAATATTGCCGCTATGCAACCACACAACGTTACTATTTTTAGCCATTTGGGATAAAATAAGCCAAACGTTCCCACTCTTTGACAGCGGCGCGCACCTCCTTACTAGTGAAATTTTTTTAAACAGGAAGTCGACAACCGGGAAACGTAAGTCCAGGAAAAAGGGGAATACCCCTCCCTCTGTTGCTTGGTTTTCTTTACCTTTCTCCTATTTCCAATCCAGGAACTCTGTGAGTTTCCTCTGATAGTGATGCTGTTAAATGAAGTGGCCGGCGTTTTATTCAGTGCCTTTCTCAACGTCACTCCTTTAATTTAGTCGTTATAATTAACCATTAACTGGTGTCAGTTTCAGGGCCACTAACAGGCCCACTCAGTTCTGCTTGTCTGCATTATCACAGTTTGGGGGAGAAAGTAAATTATAATGAAGGGCTATATAGTCCAATTACTGATAAAAGCAGCAGAGTGCGCTCCCTGTAATTAGGTGTCCTCTCTCTCTCTCTCTCCCCCCCCCCCTCTCTCTCTCTCCCTCTCTCTTTCTGTCTCTCTCTCTCTCTCTCCCTCATCTCTCTCGCCCTCTCTCTCTCTCTCTCTCTCTCCCCCCCCCCCCTCTCTCTCTCTCTCTCTCTCTCTCTCCCTCATCTCTCTCGCCCTCTCTCTCTCTCCCTCTCTCGGAGTGACACGTTGGAATGGGGCGATATATGCGTAATAGCTATTTTTATTACCTTTCACCTCTTACTCGTGTTCTTAACCCGACGACTTTCAATCACAGAGACACAGAAAAGACCTCAAAGTGTTATTTGCGACGGTAAACAAAGTCAAAGATAAGTGATAGACGTGGGCGTGGCCAGAGGAACAGGCGAGGAGAGGAGAGGAGAGGAGAGGGAATGAAGACGAGCAGAAGGTCGCTGAGAGAGATGGGAAGGGAAGGATTGGGACGGACAGGAAACAGGAAGCGGCGGAGCCGTCTGTTCCCTCTCTAATGGGCCGGTTTAATTCGGCGAGGATGAGCGCGGAGCTGTCTCCTGTAGCTGGGTCTTGTAGTTCCCCACCAGAGCACTTACAAGGCAGGTGCTGGTAATTAAACTGTAAGATCAGCCCTCCTCTCTCTCTCTCTCTTTTCTCTCTGAGTCCGCGGCTCTCGTTCGGCCCGTTTCTCGGGCTTGTCAGGTGAGACAACACGCTTTGGAGAGCGTGAATTAAGAGGAGCGATGGAGAGGAAGAGAGGAAGGAGTGAATTAAAGGCCTCTGGAGTGAGGGGGGTTTAGGGTTTGACCAGAGCTGTTCACTTTCAATGTGGGCTTAAAGGGTACATACACCCAAAAATGAAGATTCAGTCGCTATCTACGCACCCCCATGCTGATGGAAGGATGGCTGATTCTTTTTAGTCCACACAACATGAGTTTCACAGCTAAACACCAGTACAGAATGATCCTAAACAACTGAAGTGAATGGTGACCAACTTTCAAACGGGAGGGAAGGAAGAAGAAAAAAAAGGCGCCATACTGCTGCTCACCTGGCATAATCCAAGTCTCCACAAGCCCTGAGATGCTAAGGTGACTTGCAAAGACATCATTTACACCCTGTTCTTAGCTGAAATGTTCATAGCCGTAGGAAGAAGGAAGAAGAGAGAATACACATTGAAGATTGCAGCTGAAAACAGGGTGTGAATGATGTCTTTTCAAGTCAACTTGGCATCTCGGGGGCTTGTGGAGACTTGCTCTCACTCAGAATGTCAAAATATAAGTGATGTGATTTATAGTTTTTGAGATATTAACGTTTGTTAGGCACAACTCATACTAGTTAACTGCTGCGGGCTTCCGCATTTCCGGGGGATTTGTGGGGATTGTGATGTCACGCTGATTCATCCTATAGCGCCATTAATGAAGCTATGCTAACTCAGAGCGATAAACACATTTCACTTCCTATATGTTCTTCACAATAAAAGTGTCCCATTGGTTTGTCAGCAGAAAGCTTTTAATCTAAAGGAGCTGCAGCAGGAAATGGAGTTACGTACATCCAGGTCACTTTGATGCTCCGCTCACTAAAGCTACTCGGTGCAGGAAACAGGCGTTCGTTCGGGCGCGCAGTGGGAATGATAGAATATTAGAAGTCAGTGTACCATCAAAATGATTTAGAAGCTGTTATGGTAAAATAATGTAGTTACATATTGGGACTTTAAGGCCAATTTAAGTCAGACTGACATACATTTTATGTGAATCTGATCAGGATTTTTGAACGAATTTGAAAAACGCTGACAAGGCACTAAAAAAAATGTTTCTGAACACATTCTAACTTGCTCTCTGTATGTCCTTTCTTTTGTAACAGTGCAGACAGGCCCAAAGCTGTTGTGCACCCGACTCCACAGACGCTGGGTCCTCTGCAGCAGGGAGACATCTCCACACAGAGGCTGGGTGCTCTGCAGCAGGGAGACATCTCCACACAGACGCTGGGTGCTCTGCAGCAGGGAGACATCTCCACACAGACGCTGGGTGCTCTGCAGCAGGGGGACATCTCCACACAGACGCTGGGTGCTCTGCAGCAGGGAGACATCTCCACACAGACACTGGGTGCTCTGCAGCAGGGGGACATCTCCACACAGAGGATGGGTGCTCTGCAGCAGGGAGACATCTCCACCCAGAGGCTGGGTGCTCTGCAGCAGGGAGACATCTCCACACAGAGGCTGGGTGCTCTGCAGCAGGGAGACATCTCCACAGACGCTGGGTGCTCTGCAGCAGGGAGACATCTCCACACAGAGGCTGGGTGCTCTGCAGCAGGGAGACATCTCCACAGACGCTGGGTGCTCTGCAGCAGGGAGACATCTCCACACAGAGGCTGGGTGCTCTGCAGCAGGGAGACATCTCCACACAGAGGCTGGGTGCTCTGCAGCAGGGGGACATCTCCACACAGAGGCTGGGTGCTCTGCAGCAGGGAGACATCTCCACAGACGCTGGGTCCTGGGTGTTTTGTGAAGGCATTGTTTTGCGGGAGTTTGGTGGCGACAGACGATGGATTAAACGATGAATAAGTGATTTATTAGCTGCCGCTGTCACGCTGGTTAGATGGATTACTACACGCCACCCCTGACCCCACTTACCAGCCCTGCGTCTCACCGCAGAGGTGTGTGTGTGTGTGTGTGTGTGTGTGTGTGTGTGTGTAGGTGTGTGTGTGTATGTGTGTGTGTGTGTGTGTGTGTGTGTGTGTGTGTGCGTGTGTGTGTAGGTGGGTGTGTGTGCGTGTGTGTGTGTGTGTGTGTGTGTGTGTGTGTGTGTGTGCGTGTGTGTGTGTGTGTGTGTGTGTGTGTGTGTGTAGGTGGGAGCGCTGGCCAGCTGTAATCTGGTGACAGGATGAGACTAGTTGATCAATGGCCTAATGAACAGTGTATTTCATTGGGCCAATGAAGTGAGTGGTGCTAGCCGGCCACATGTGCCCGGCCACGGGTCCACTATTAGGGGGCCGAGCCAGGTACTGATTTACTCCTGGAAAACACATGCTATCACACGTTGTGTTGAAATACTGTATCCTCACATGTGTGTTAGCACAAATCCAGAAGAGAGAGAGAGAGAGAGAGAGAGAGAGAGAGAATGTACAGTAAACTCAACTTCATACAGATATGTACGGCACTAAAATAACAATTGTATTGGAAAAAATGCACATTCTTACTAATTGTATGTATTGGAAATTGTAAAAGAAAAAAATATATATATATTGTCATATTGTAAGTTAGCCTGGTAAACCAGCCGGTCACGTGAACTCACATTTCCTTTTTCGTTCGACCAGACCGTCTGGCCTCCAGCCCTGGGAGGGTGTTTTCAGAAATTACAAAGTGCTCTAGCCAATCAGCAACCCGCCTCGTAGTTGACATCATAACCGGCCAATCAGGAACGCCGCTGGCAAAACAGTAACGGCGTAATGGCTGCCTCCGTGGCTGTGCGGCTCGTGCAGTAACATCAACGTTCGTCGAGTTTAAACAGCCATAAAGTGCAGTTATTGCAGAAATAGACTCAATAAATATATATATATATATATATATATATACATACATATATACCAGTGTGTGTATATATACATATACTGTATATACACACACACACACATACACGTATATATGTGTGTATATACATATACATATATATATATATATATATATATATATATATATATATATATATATATATATATATATATACCGGTATATATATATATATATATATATATATATATATATATATATATAGGTTATATTTTTTTGTATATTTTTTGTAATAAATGTTACCTGTTACTGCCTTATGTGCACAAAAATAGAACAGGAGGCTTCATATCAGTTGAATGAAATGATAAATTCATACAAATTCAAGCAAATGGAATATGAATATGAATATGTTACCTTAGTGTAAGGGCTGTTTTCCCCTTCTCACACACACACACACACACACACACCTCCCTCAGTTCCTCTCATTTCTTCATTGTCTCTCGCTTTGATGAGCTTTTGCAATAAAATCCAAAACAAAAGGCGTTGCACCTTGATGGCTGCTGACTTTGTTATGAGATGTGTAATAAAGGAAAGTAATATGCTTTAAACATTAAATAAGACTTTAATTGTCGCCACCGTGAAAAACGCATCTTTCTCAAGATGTAATTGAATGTCCTCGTCGCATTGGGGGGAATTAAAATAGGTCATTTCATGTGTTGCTTTATTTTTGATTGAATCTGCTCGTAAGTGGTTGAGACAGTGGAATTATCAGGTTTTTTTTCTTTCTTAGATGCGGTGCGCTCAACGGCCGAGAATTGAAAAGACAGAGAGAGACAGAGAGAGAGAGAGAGAGAGAGAGAGAGAGAGAGAGAGAGAGAGGGAGAGAGAGAGAGAGAGAGAGGATGGGGTAAGGGGGGTGGGGATGGAGGAGGGGGAGAAGATGACAGAGACAAATGTCTCTGCATTGACAGCTGTCCTCCATTTTCTCACAGACAGACATACAAATGAGGACCACAAATCAAAGGGATCCGTCTCAGATGAATCGTCGAGCCCGTCGAGCCCGGCAGGCAGACAGGCAGCCATTGGCAGGCGGTGTTTGATGGAAGCCGATGGATATTTGGACTTTGATAAAGTGCATCAATACCAAATGCTTTAGGATCACATATTAAAGGGATTGGCGTTCGCTCATGTGGGAAATATGCGCGTACATTAGCCGACCACGCTAGTATGTACAAGCGTGGTCTTGTACATACTAGGGCTGTGAATCTTCACTGGCCTCACGATTCGATTACGATTCATCTGTCAACGATTTGATTCGATTCCACGATGCATCTCGATACAGCTCAAAGTATTGCAGCTCCAAGTATCAAATCCTCAATTTTCTGTAGTATTATTACTGCACATGACTACTTTTTCATCGGTTAATACAAGCAGTCAGATAAATATCAACTCCCTTTTTTACTTAGAATGTGCTTTAAAATCTGAATTTCAATAGAAATTTAAACATAAACGATTCAACGATTCATCTGTCAACGATTCGATTCACACGTCCGCATCGCGATGTATCGATTATACGATTAATTTTGACACCCCTAGTACATACATGTACCTGTATGGACTGCTCTGGTGCACGTTTTTGATATTTACAGTTGTTTATATTCATACAATCTGTTGCTTGGTCTAAAAGTTACATAGCCAAAAAAGATACTGAGCTAGCGCAATGTTGAAATGACATCTAGTGAAGGATAAAGTCGTCTGCCATACAGGAAGTGATGTGTTTTAGGTATACCCCATTCAAGACAACCCGGAACACGGATTGAGGGCGGGTATTGTTTCGGAGCTGCGGTTTGTCCGAGTTGACGTCATCATTTGTTGACCAAACTTGAGGTGTAATTATGTGTTTATATTGTTTATATTTCGCTCAGATTATAGCGATATGTTGAATTCAACAGCTATTTTGCCAATGAATAGCTAGCTGTGTATGTTTTTGGAGTTAAAAAACAGCATGAACGCAACTCGGAGGTCGGAAATTCTGACACAAAACTTCCGAGTTGTCCTTAACACGGCAGTTGCATGAGCAGTGGTCAACAGAAAATACAAGCTCCGCCCACTGTTTGATTGACAGGTGATGTCTGGGAAGAGCAGTGCAGGAACAGCAATGCGTGCTGAACAATAAAGATGTTGCCAAAGTTAAAATAAAAGTTAAAATAAAATAAATATTATTAAAAAAAAATCAATGGTGTGGTTAATTCCAAACCAAGCATGTAAAGAAAGCATGAAAATCTAAATTTTCCAGGAGCTAAAAACAGCCTTGTTTTTAACTTGACCAACGTGTATTTTGAGTTGATCTCAACCAACTCATTTGAAGTGAAAACATGCCAATGACCTCGTGGCGTGCTTAGGGGTTACAAGGTTCTCACATGACAGTATAAACAAACCTAACAGAGAAGTAACTGGAAGAATGGGAAACATTCTTGGTGAGATCTCGATCAAACATCGTTGTAGTCGCTTAAACTAGACGTTGAAACATAACCGACGTTTAAACATACAGTAGCTGCATGACGTTTTGAAATGAACCAACTCGAGGCCTATCGCCTGCACGCACCGTTTTGCTCATATACAGTACGTGGTTTTTGGAAATCGACTCATTCTGTCGCTTCGGTATGAGGACGTATGGCAAACAGTTCCAATCATATTTCATGAGTCATTCATTACATATTGGCCCGATGCATCAGAACCTCTCATTCGTTTCATTTGAACGTGTCACTGGATTCAGCGACCTATACAGTACATTCCCAATAATGGACTTACATCAGCGCTGATTCAAAAAGCTGCACTGGTGATTGGTTAATTGATTCTGAATGGTTACAGTCGTTACTAGTTTGAAAGCATTTCCACTGGTCTCAGATCAGCGAGGCGGCGGTCACTTCCTGTTAAAGCAGTATATGATTCAGCATTGGACAGTATCTTGCGGTTTTGTTCCTTACTAACGCATCGAGTTGGACACTTTGATAGTTCTTGTTTTTGGGAAGCAGGAATGTCTGTTACTTTTCAGACAGGCTTTCATGTCTCTATACCTGCACATTATTTTTGCTTCCATTTGGTCTGTTTCTGTTGTTTAAAATGTGCACACACAAAAAAAAAGTATCTTACAAGATTCCTTATTCATTAAAAGAACAGTGCTAGATTAGGATTTGTGCTCTGTAATGTGTGATGAATGGTGTTGCGCAGTAGAAAAGGGCTCATTACGAGACACTTATAGATTACCCAGAGTGTCACACTGGGGGATAGGAGGTGGGAGTGAGCGTTTGTCTGGGAAGAGGAGGAGAAACAATGAGAGTAGATCCTCTCTCGCCCTCGCTCGCTCTCTCTCTCTCTCTCTCTCAAACGGATAATTCTGGTGATGCTTGTGACAGGCCGTGGTTTAGATTTTGATTTATGTTCTTCCAAAGCTAAAATCAAAGAATCCATCTAGTGCTGTTTTATGGCAGTTGGGATGATGAATGGGCCAGTCTCTGGGCCACAGCAAGCCACTGTGTCTTTGCCCCCCATTTTAATTGCTAAAGTAGCCAGTCATTGCTCAGGATTCAAGACGCAATGAGAGGGAGCGAGCAATACTCTGCGAGAGTCTCTCTCTCTCTCTCTCTCTCTCTCTCTCCATCTCTCCGTCTCTGTGTCTGTCTTTCTAACCCCGTTTTTCTCTGACATTTTTTGTTATCCTTTTCAACAGTCTGTCTGTCTTTCTCCCTCTCTTACTGTTCCCCTTATATTACCCTAATACCCCCTCTCTCTCTCTCTCTCTTTCTCTCTCTGTCTCCCCCTCTCCAAAATGCTGAGGGAGACAACTGCTTTGAAAGAAAATTGAATTTAGTTTACAGTAAGTCACTGTTAAATGATTCATATCCTGGCCATAGGGATCTGCTATAACAAGTATAACTAATGGCTCGTGTAATGGGCCCAACTTTGAAGTGTAAATTCCACATGTATATTTAATGTATGGAAATGCCATCTTTAAGCGTGAGAGTTCGATTCCGTACTTTATCGCACCCAAAAAAATGTCCGGAGCGTTTGTCTCGAGTGTGAATGTTTTTATTTATTTTGGCGTTTGTTTTGTGCTGGAAAATGAGGATATTTTACCCGCATATTAATTTTTTTATGATCATAAAACGTATTAACATAAAACTCAGTGTGATTATTATAGCTTTGGAGTTGTGTGAGCGACAAATAGTAACTCGGATTGAATTGTCAGAGTGATCTTGTCCTCGTCTGTGCTGAAAGACAAGCATAATATATATATACCATATATATATATATATATATATATATATACCCTCAATGAAACATTCTCACGACTCATAAAACTGATAAACACATGTAAATAAAATCAGCACATCTCTTGCACATCTATCAAAGGAGGAAAACAGCACTCGTTCTGCCCTCGCATCCGCCCCGCACCCTAATACATCCCATCGCTATTAGAGAGAGAGAGTGAGAGAGAGAGAGAGAGAGAGAGAGAGAGAGAGAGAGAGAGAGAGAGAGAGCGAGAGAGAGAGTAGTTATAGTGGTATAGGAGCGTCATTGCTTTTCAAACACCGCACCAGAATCAATGATGCAAATTAGAAAAACAAGCAGGCAATAAATTCTTTCACATCTACGGAACCCGGCGAGAATTTTTTAATAATTTTTAATAAAGCATAATTGTAGTTTGTACCACTGAATAATTTAATCACATGGAAATATGGAGCAGGGGTGGGGGGGTGGCGGGGAATATACACATCTTTAAAAAAAATCTCCCTTCAAATCTTCACAGTGTGCGTGTGTGTGTGTGTGTGTGTGTGTGTGTGTGTGTGTGTGTGTGTGTGTGTGTGTGTGTGTGTGTGTGTGTGTGTATACCATATCCCAGTTATTTGTTTGAGTACTTCTCACTGGCTGCATTTTCATGCGTACACAAAACATGCAGTTGTAAAGCGATGATGACTGTGAGTACGGCAGTAAGGCGTGCACTGCACAGTACGTATGTTGAGTTCTACTGGCATTAGAGAGAAGTCACAAGATGGAGATACCTCCATCACGTTTCTTTAGGTGCGATTATAAAACGGATACTTTTGGTCCTTCATTGTGATTGGCTGAGCCGTGTTCGGTGCTTCGTTGTGATTGGCTGAGCCGTGTTCGAAGCTGAACCGCATCACAGTATTCCCGCGGCAAACTGTGTTGCAGTGTCTCTATGTTGCTTGTGCTGGGGCTTATTGTGTCGGGGCTACTGGTATTAACAGAGGACATGCGTCACACAACACGCGTGTTGTTTTCCACACAATATATCGTCGCTGTCGGGCCAGGACCTCGAATGTCACTTTTTTCACTTTTTTATTTTTTGTCATGAATCAATGCCATTGGTCACCCTTCACGTCTCTGTGTGGTTTTTAACAAATGCAACCAATGGAAAAGCATTAAAACGAGCTTGTGAGTAAATCTCGTAACGCCATTCGCCCTCAATCTGTCAGTCAAACCTCGAAATTCCCCCCCTACCTCCGTGTGTACCCCCCCACGCAGGACACTAAACCCGGAAAAGACACACAGCAGACGCGCTGTGTATTTCTCATATCGTTTTGACTAATCCTGGCTTCCTCTGACGTTAATATATCAATCAAATGTTTTCCAGTTATTCCTAGGCTGCAAACTTGTTTTAACATGCAAATCGGAGTGCTTTCTGACGAGAATAAAGTAACGTTAACGTTACGTTATGTCAGACTATTTCTCACCCCATGCGAAAGCCCCCATTCGGCCATGAGAGCGAGGAGGGCTGCTGCTGCTGCTACGCGCGCCCCCGCGGCCTGGAGCTTGGGGGCTCGTGCATGAGTATGCGACTCTCTCCCGCTTGACTGGCCGTGAGAAAGCGCTTCCAAGTCGGACTGATAATATAAACAACATCATTTGAGCTTATCCAGGTAAGATATTTATAAAGTAATGACACATTCAGCGGGAAACTAACTATAATTAAGACATGTGCCAACTTGGACGACATTTGGTCCAGTAGTTTAAGAGCAAACAGGTTTTTTTTACTTCCTGAAAAGTGTCTGTTTTGGAAATTCGAGGTCCTGGCCCGACAGCGGCGATATGTTCATAACACGTAGTGTTAAAATGGATGTTCAATAAGCATGTTGTGATGAAAAGTCAAGCGAATTCAAGTTACGTCAATTTTATTTATTTTTTATAGTGTTAAATCAAAAGTCGTCTTGTGACACTTATCATATAGAGCAGGTCAGGACCAGGCTGTTTCAGACCAACTGAAACAGTTCTCACATGAGCACGACAAGGAGAAACTCCACCTTTAGCATGTCCAGCAGACCTGACTCAAGGTGGGCGGCCATCTTCCTTGACCCATTGGGTTGAGAGAGAGAGAGAGAGAGAGAGAGAGAGAGAGAGAGACCAGTAGCAACAGTAACCACAATAATAACAACCAAAAATAACATTTCGATAATAGCAAATAATGCTATGTAAAAACAGTAATAATAACAGTAACAACTATAGTAATAGTAAAATAATAATAATAATAATAACAATAATAATAATAATCATAATTAAGCAGTGGGTCCTGTACCTGTGTTGTCCTACAGTAAAGAAGACACACAGATGTGTGTTATCCTTTGTAAGAGTGCATATCACATGTAAAGAGGAGGTGTCACTCTATTCGAGGTTAGATTAGATCAACTTTCTTATCACACGGGGGAAATTCAATGCGGTGAGACAATGGAGAAACATAGAAACACAAAAGACTTAACTACATAAGACAAGATACAATACAATAGAAAATAGTCAGTATGTCTTCATAGCCACTAACCCCTTTGAAAAATAAACAACACATTTTACGCACTGTTTATGCGTCTCTGCAATTGATAATCAACTGATTATAGAATCATGCAAACGGGTGAATCACTGAATTTTCATACATTCTTCGTTGCGTGATTGCATGTAAACATGTAAGCACTGTGTGCCTGTGTGCGAACATGCCTACACCCGTGCAC
>NC_139651.1:13627461-13629961 GCF_964638095.1 Poromitra crassiceps | reverse complement strand
TTTAACAGCTTGGCACTTTACAATTGGCCAATGAATCACTGCCATTCAATGGAGGCCCGGCTGCTGCTGCATATTTTTTTTCTGTCGAGGAGGGAGAGAGAGGCTTTGGACAGTGGAGCCCTCCTTCCTCCAGGTGTACCTCCTCTCATCTCCTCTCCTCTCCTCTCTCACCCTCTCCTCTCTCCTCTCATCTCATCTCCTCTCTCCTCCTCGCCTCTCTCATCCTGTCTCCTACTCTCCTCCTCGCCTCTCTTCCTGTCTCCTCTACTGTCTCCTCTCCTCTCATCTCCTCTCCTCTCTTCTCCTCTCCTCTCTCACCCTCTCCTCTCATCTCCTCTTCTCCTATCTCCTCTCCTCTCTCCTCCTCACCTCTCTCATCCTGTCTCCTACTCTCCTCTCTTCTCCTCTCCTCTCATCTCTCCTCCTCTCCTATCTCCTCTACTGTCTCCTCCTCACCTCTCTCATCCTGTCTCCTCTCCTCTCCTCTCCTCTCCTCTCTCCTCCTCACCTCTCTCATCCTGTCTCCTCCTCTCCTCTCTTCTCCTCGCCTCTCATCCTGTCTCCTCCTCTCATCCTCTCTTCTCCTTGCCTCTCTCCTCTCTCCTACTCTCCTCTCATCTCTCTTCTCCTCGCCTCTCATCTTGTCTCCTCTCTCCCTCCCCCTCTCTCCTCTCCTATCTCCTCTCTTCTCCTCGCCTCTCATCCTGTCTCCTCTCTCCTATCTCCTCTCTTCTCCCTCGCCTCTCATACTGTCTCATCTCCTCTCTCCTCCTCTCCTCTCCTCCTCTCACCTCTTCTTGTCCTCCTAAGCTTCTGTCTTAGTCAAATCTCTTATCTGGTTGCAGAGAGCCACAGAGACACAGTGTAATACATTCATTTCCACTCGGGGGACACACGGGGCTATTATAAGCCCATTACAGCCGCGCCGTCAATACTCATAGCTTTTCCTTTATCGCTCGCACATATTGCCATATCCCTTAGATGGACTTTGCTGATGTCCAAGCAGCCATTGCTATGAACACTAGAACATTGAATACATTGAAATATCTATCACTTCCAGAGCCCTATATCGCTTCTCCTCAACCTGCTTTCTGTGCTTGTTAGAATTAGAGCTGCAATGATTATTCGATTAGTCGATCGACAGAAAATTAATCGACAACTCTCTTGATAATCGATAAATCGTTTTGAGTACAATTTTAAGAGAAAAGTATTCAAAATTCTCTGATTCCAGCTTCTTAAATGTGAATATTTTCTGTTTCTTTACTCCTGTATGACAGTAAACTGATATTATCTTTGAGTCGTGGACAAAAACAAGACATTTGAGGGCGTCATCTTGGGCTTTGGGAAAACACTGATCGTCATTTGCCACCATTTTATAAGACCAAACAACTAATCGATTAATTGAGAAAATAATCGTCAGATGAATCGATATGAAAAATAATCGTTAGATGCAGCTAGGGCTGGGTCGGGTCGGTTTTGAAATTTTAAAACCGGTTCGATATTGCCGTCTAAACCGGATCGAACCGGTATACAGATTTTTTTTTGTAATTTTAAAAAAAAAAAAAAAAAAAAAAATTAAGCAGGGCTCCCGAGTGTGGCCCATAACTGTCTGTAGTGCAACTTCAGTCCACCCGATAGCGATAATACACCTCTAAGCTAGTATTGTCAACCAGCATGATACTGAATAAAAAGAAGCAGGACACCTGTGTAACAAATACACCCTGTATTTATTTCTCATAACTATTCAGCTTAACTTTTCTTCAAACATCAACATAATAAACAAAATAAGACTTTTGCATACTAGGCAACTTGAGAAGAGGCTAATACGAACAATAGTGCAATCAGAATGGACTGTCAAAAAAAAAAAAAAAAAAAGGGTTTTTCGGTTCGCACGTGATCAAACCGGTTTGGGCTCGTACACCGAACCGAACCGGTAAAACCGGAAATCGGCCCATGCCTAGTTGCAGCCCTAAGTTAGAATGAGAAAATCCCACATGGAAACATAGTTCTAATTAGAAATATGTTGGCCTTCTCTTAGACCACAAAGGCCAAACGGCGCCGAAACACCTCTGAGCACTCTTCAACGCCACAGCTGACAGTTTGATCCTCCGTCCTTCAAAGATGGAGCAGGAGTCGGGGGGGGGGGGGGGGGGGGGGGGGGGCTTGTCTTCGCTCGAAACGAAAACAATTACGTGGAGCACGGCGATACGAAAGAGCATCAAAACATATTGTCTCCATGAGAAATCTGCTCACATCGCAATAACAGCCTCATCTCTCTCCTCGTGGTCCGTCACGGGGGCCTCTGACCCGAGACAAAGAGCACAACACACACACACACACACACACACACACACCACACACCACACACACAACACACACACCACACACACACACACGCCACACCATTACATGTGCACAACGGCCGGGTTCAGCACATAAAAGGCTCTCTGCGTGCTTTTAAAAGGTGAGCAGGTCAGAGGGCTCGCACCGTATCTGATTT
>NC_139651.1:13549640-13622140 GCF_964638095.1 Poromitra crassiceps | reverse complement strand
CCCTGACAGACGCCACTTTATAGCTTTAATCCCGAGGTCTTAAAACAGCACTTGACACAAATTGAGGTTGGCTTGTTCTGTTGGCGCGGAGGAGAGGAGAGGGGGGACATGTGGAGAGGAGAGGGGGGGGATATCACCGGGATAGCTTCGGCATATCTCTCCATCTCACACTGTCTTTATATCAAACTCAATATTAAAGGGGCCTTAATTGTAGAAATGTTTCTCTGTTTATATGCAAACATGATCAAATATGTTTAATGGAGGAATTCTTCAAATCAGATTTTAAGTGGTTGAATTTAAAGTTGTTGTATTTTCAATCAACCATTTACCTTTTTTTTTTACAAGTAGTGTCAGACTCCAGCAAACACATCACAACTTGACTTACTGTAGTCCTGATTGGCTCCCCTCACTAAACATTGACTGAAATCCTTCCAATCAGGCTAAATTGTATTTGTACTGGAACGCCTCCATTCAGCAGGTTGAGCCACAGCATGTGATTCAGAGAAACTGGTGTTGTTAGCCAATCAGGGTTCAGTATTGTGACTGATCTGAACTTTGTCTTCATTCATTCAATAAAGACCCTTTTCAATAGATAATGACTATTATTTATATCCTGAACAATAGCATCTTTGAAAAGGAAATCATGACAACGGAATAATATGGGACCTTTAAATGTGTACATATATGTGGAGTGATAATTATACAGTATATTGACATTGCATGGTCTTAAAACAAAACTGGTCTATGTAAGCCAAGTGATAATAGTACAATGCTCCCACAAATAATTACACAAAAAACAACGACAAGAGCTGAAATATCAAATTACAAAACGCATTATATCTGTCGATTCTGATATCAATATCCTCCATTCCCATTTGGTGGACATGGAACATACAACGCATTTAATTAATCACATGGAACCTTCATTATTTTGAAGACAGCTTTTGTTAAATTCTCAGGGATTATGATAGATTGTGTTTACCAGCTATTGAGGAGACAGAAACGGGCTTATGAACTGCTAACACGGCTCCAGACAGCGAGGGGAGATGGTGAAGAAGGCGCGGAGAAAGCACATGAGAAACTCATTTTTGATGTTCCCACCAGAGTTATTATCGTTTTTTATGTTTCATTAGTTTTTGTTTTAATTTTAAATTTTGGTTTTGAAAGGTGGTGGTGCTATGCATACGCTCCAGATGCAGGAAAAGTATGTCAGGGCGGTGTCGCCTACCAGATCAGCTCGGGCACGCATTGTGATTGGCTGTACTGTACGTCGGACACGTGGGATTAACGTCTGGGCAAAATGTCCGACAGCTTAGCGAGCTAAGCTACTGATGTTATCAGACATTTGGGAACATTAAAATATGAATCATACAAACATTTATTGATCATGTCAAATGAAAGCTGAGATGGTATTTATTTAGTCTGATCACTCTACGACCAAAACTCACTGAACAAGCAGCCAAAGAAAAACTCCTGCCACAGCGGCAATATAGTGCCCCATGGAAACGAAACATCTGCAGTGAAACCAAGGTTCTCTGCTCTCTGTGTCTTCAGTCGACGTGAATGATGTTTATAATATTGGGTATGTGCTACTACAAAGTGATCCGACCACATGGCCTGCTGCGTACACAGACGATCGGCACCGACGATCGGCACGTATCAGCCAACGCCAAAGCATCAGTCACTCCACCCCCTCCTCCTGTGCTATTTTGGTGGTAATGTCGAAAGTGATACTTTACTGTTTCGAAAAAGGCCTTCTCACAGATGGCCAATAAAAATGATTGATGTGTTACAGGGGGCTTCATAAGGGGGTTGGTTGGGGGGGGTCTAGTGTCTAGGGGCACCTATAAGTTTCCAGATTTTTTTTTCCTTGTGTGGTCCCACATGTGATTTCTATCAGGAGAACATGTGAGGCTGTCTGGGATCATATCGCCGTTGACTGCAAGACCACGCTCATGTTACAATGCCCCGCTCTGTAAAAGTGTGAATCAAGTGTGCGTGCGTGTGTGTGTGTGTGTGTGTGTGTGTGTGTGTGTGTGTGTGTGTGTGTCTGGTTTACATGATTTTGATGAGATTTTGATTTGATTCCATTGTACGTAGCACTTCAGGTCATTGTGTCCATCATGTAAATCTGTCTAATCCTGCCGAGGAATTTGTGGTCAGACATTTGACACAGAAAAATGTTCATTATGAAATAGATACAAAGCAAATATTTGCTTTGATATTTGCAAGAAAATCATCCTCCATAATAGTTTTATAGCTGAATAAGACATTGAAGTGTTAGTTAAAAACATAAGTTTGACGTTATTATTTTATTTTACATAAACCACTGTAACCAAACAGACAACAGACACAATACATGTTCCCCCTCTCTTTTTTTTGCATGTAAGCACTTTAAATTTGGCGCAATCTCTTCTTCCATGCATATCATTTCAGCCTGATTATTCCCTCCGTAAAACTATTCACTATTCACCGGTGAATTTTACTTTAGTTTGTGTGGAAAAAAGGGGAGGAGGTGGGCGGGTGGGTGGGGGGTTATTAAGTAGGTATCGATTGTGATTTGATTAAACTCTTGCTAATTTGCTGCAAACCAGCGAGACATTTAATCAAATAAAAATCAATACTGTCTTAAGAGCCCTTGGTAACATCCCTGGAATAGGGGACTACAGTGGAGGTGTTATAAATTACTGTTCGGAGCGATACAGCCGATATGGTAATGTTGGCAGAGAGAGAGAGAGAGAGAGAGAGAGAGAGAGAGAGAGGGGGGGGTGGGATAGAGAGAAAGAGAGAGAGACAGAGAGGGGTGGGATCGAGACGATATGTCACTCCTACAATGTGGAGGTAGGATGGATTTGTGTTCAATGGGGAACAATTGGCCTTGGTGTTTCAATTCCCGCATGAGGAGTTCACATCTCTTGGAGAATATAAAGAGAACAACAGCAACATCAACAACAACAACAACAACAGAAAACTGAAGATTAAATGTATTTCCACTTCACAACAATCGGCTTTTCTATTGGCCGTCTTTCTCAGCAAGAAAACTAAAGAGGTCACATGTTTTTTCATCACGAGATAGACACTGCTGCACGCAAATGATGAATGACGGAAATGGATAGGATATAATAATGCCAACATTTATTTTGATGAACTTAAAAGTCCGGGTAGTGCAGCGGTAGATTCCCTGCCTACCAACGTGAGGGTCGCAGGTTCGCAGAGCCCCCTTCTTACCTCCGGCTTGGTCGGGGCATCCGTACAGGCACAACTGGCCGTGTCTGCGGGTGGGAAGCCGGATTAAGGGTATATGATGTGTCCTGGTTGCTGCACTAGGAAGCGACTGCACATGTATCAGAGGAAGAATGCGCTAGTCTACAACTCTCCCCAAATCGGCATAGGGGGGTGGCTCAAGGACTGGGACAACAGGGGGAACTGGCCAATTGGGGGGGAAGGTGGGGGATTGTGAATTGATAAAAAATTTAAGTTAAATCATGAAATCATGGAGTGGAGAAAATCCTGCAAAACACTGACCTTACTGGTAAACTCTTTATTAGAAGACAATAGGGAAACAATGTTTCGGTGCTAGACCTTCATCAGGTTTTAAAAGACTCATGTCAGTGAGATACGTATATACAGGCCACACCCTGAAAATTGCTCAGGTGAGCTTGATTAGGGAACAGTGAGTGGGTGTGGCTAGATGAAAATCAAATGAAATCATGAAAAAATCATGAAATCATGAAATACATAGCAGGACATATCCCGGATGCTATTTCACTCTCATTGTTGCGATGATCCTAATGTGATTACACTGACCCGTACTAATCTGATTACACTGACCCATACTAATCTGATTACACTGACCCATACTAATCTGATTACACTGACCCTACAGTACTTATCTGGTTAAACAGCCAGTCATGACGATGGTTAATAATGCATGGAGAGTGTACGGGTATTAACTTTGTACCAACTCTGCTTTTGCTGAGCGGAGTTTGTCTTTTGTTGTGGCCATATGCTCCCCATCACCACAGATGAAGACATGTATAATATTTAACTGTAAGTGGCTTTAATCCAGAATAATCAACTCAGATTACAGCGGTGGTGAAAAGATGCGGTGCAGTTACAGGCTTGTGTGTTATCGTTCTCTGTGGTGACCAGAGATGGGAAAAGTACACACATTCTTAGGTACATTTACTTGTGTAACTGCTGCATTAAATTGTATGTAGGCTACGTGATGCAGGCGTTACCCGGACGTTGTTGTAAACAAACACTGTGATTCAGTCTATACAGATAGGTTGAGGCCACGTCTCGTCATAGACGCTGGTTTAGCTGGCTCAGCCTGGCTGGGGACGTGGTCAGGGTGGGGTAAAAACCCCCGTTCTATCCATTCAGCAAAGTTAGAATTTAACCGATAGCCCAGCCCAGGCAGACACGATCGGGGATTTAACCACCGCAGTAAACGCACATCTGAGCAGACGTCTTGTGTTCTGCTCTAGAACCCCCAAACCTGTAGTTTAGAGCCGCAGCACCGTCTTTTGGTGAGTCAGCCCATGAGATATATGGGCGCCATTGGGCGGTTTTACCCAACTCGCGCGCCAGCTGTTTAACATTTTGTGGGCGTTCCCACACATGCGGAGTCTCTATAGGGTCATGGAATTCTGGAGAAAATATCTAGCAATAATATTCTCAGATTTGGGCCCGAGAGACACAACCTCATCAAATGGGGGTCCAGGGCCCTAGTAGGGCTTTTCACACTACACTTAGCCAGGGTTAAGTCAGTCTCTTAGCCGGGGTTAAGTGAGTCTCTTAGCCGGGGTTAAATCAGTCTCTTAGCCGGGGTTAAGTCAGTCTCTTAGCCGGGGTTAAGTCAGTCTCTTAGCCGGGGTTAAGTCAGTCTCTTAGCCGGGGTTAAGTCAGTCTCTTAGCCGGGGTTAAGTCAGTCTCTTAGCCGGGGTTAAGTCAGTCTCTTAGCCGGGGTTAAATCAGTCTCTTAGCCGGGGTTAAATCAGTCTCTTAGCCGGGGTTAAGTCAGTCTCTTAGCCTGGGGCTAAGAGAGCTGTTAGCCCAGGACTAAGAACACTTACACAATCCTGGCCCACTCCAAAGTGGGCTAACCCCGACTTCAGCCCCGGCTAGCTGGCCCTGCTTAGGAGCAGTCTCCCACATGCATTGTTAACAATGCGTGTGTGACACTGGGGACAACTGTCACCAAAAGACTCATTATGAAGGAATGGAAGTCGTCCTCTTCACCTTCTTTTCAGGTGTGGCTGATGGACATGATCTCTGTTGTGCAGATGGAGAGACTCAGGTCCCTGAGAACTAACTAGCTTGGAAGGTTCTCAACTATCTGGACCCGTTTCTGGCCTACTTCGCCGAGGTTAAGAATGAGCAGTGACTGAGGTTAGGAGTTACGCCCAGCTGGTATCTCATGGACCCCGTTGCGTGGGATTCCATGCATATTGTCTTTTGCAGACACATAAACACATGTCTTGTTCGTATATTGTTCTGTAAAAATTTGAAAAAAAAAATGCATGTGTAAAAAGGGGCTAAGTTAGCCTGGGGCTATCTTAGCCATACTCATAGCCCCGGGCTAAGAGCATGTAGTGTGAAAAGCCCTATTGTGGACTAAATGAGAGGTTCTTGATGTGAAAAAGGTTGAAAAGCCATAGAAGAAGAAATCGGTGGGGTTAATTGCGACGTTCTCGATGCAGCTAACCCGGCTAATGCAGTGTGTTGATGACGGCGTGGCCCGGCGGCACTGGGAGGCACGGGGTCACCGTGCGCGTTAGATGTCAATTATACCTCCTCCATATGTCCGCTGCACTCCCATTTATCTTCATCCTATAGTCCACACACTGTGACCTCCCTACAGGCCACACACACACACACACACACACACACACACACACTCAGAGACACGCCTCCTGACTTTTAATAACGCTGCCTTCTCCCATGTCAATATTTTCCTTCTGTCGATCATACTTGTTTGTTTTTTTAGGCATGCTATATGCTTTTGGGAAATCAGTTTGCCATTGGGAGTCAATTATAGGTCGTCTATTCATCATTTGCTTCATTGGTGATGACTTCTTCCTTTTGTCCGTTCATTCAGTCAGTCAGTCAGTCACAAATCGGCTCAAAATGTAATCTAACGTCAGTTAGTTTCAGATCTATTTTTGCGTGTTTTACACCGCTATCACATCAGTGTAAAACATCAAGTACATTATGATGATGCAAACAATGAAATAGCGTTGAGATGTAGAGCAGGTGCGCTTCCTCAGATTGCCTCCTTGGCTGTGGGTGCTCAGCTACTGGAATTAGTATAAAAAAAAAATCACTACAAGAGTGAAGGTAGCAGCACTCCAAAAATTAAGATGCAAGACTTCAGATTTCCATTTTTCTTTTTTTATTGAGGGCTAACGCGTTTCGGCATGTGCCTTCATCAGAGCATCATAAAATATGAAATAGCGTCTGCCCGATATTGTTTAATATGGCCAAACAGGAGAGAGTCAACACAATGCTCTATACGCATCCATACATCTAAATATGTCACTGAACTGCATACATTTACACATAATTGTCCCCAAACAGGACACTGGTGGCAGGAAGTCCTCATTAAGAAATTGCACACATAAAGGACATCAAACAAAACGTAGCATATTGCTCACACACCGGCGCGCGCTCTCCCATCTGGCCAAGATGGCGACTGTGGCTCATTGTCTAAAAATAGGGATGAAGACAAATTGTTATCATTTGCCAAAGCCCATGACAATAATGATGAATGAAGACTTTTTTCCCTTTTCTGCGATGCCCTCTGAAGTCACTGCTTAAGGCCTTTTCCTCCACTTCCCCTCAGCGCTCTCTCTCTCTCTCTCTCTCTCTCCCTCTCTCCCTCTCCCTCTCTCCCTCTCCCTCTCTCTCTCCCCCTCTCTCTCTCCCCCTCTCGTGACTTTCTCAATGGCCACTGTATGGTGCCAAAATGTGCCAATTGAGACAATGTCATCATCAGTACAGTCCAAGCTTATCCCTTACTTAAATGTCCTCACCAAATCGATCTAAACAATCTCTCTCTCTCTCTCTCTCTAATCAGCGTGACGGGGTAGGGGGGTGCGTCTCTGATGTGGTGATTGATCACCAATTTGGCCTGACAACAGTGGACTCCCTCCCCCCCCTAACCCCTCCCCCCTCCCCCTATAGGCTACCAAACTTCCTGTGTGAGTAATGCCCCCCGCTGACGGGCAGACATAAGGGGCATCCTTCAGCGGAGTTCCTGATAGATCGCGGTGCTGATGGAGTTGCTCCGAGGTCATTATGGTGCAAATAAAACAATATTATTGCCTTCGTTCACCTCCGCTCGCACGCATGTGTATATACGCCCGCGCCGCCGCCGAATCAGCGCGTTTTATAATGACGTTTCTACTTGATCTTACCTTATACAGCTAGAGAGCAGGGAGACAGAGCGAGAGTGTGGCATGCAGAAACTGATGTCAGAAGTATTGAGATCTCTGACCTAAACTACAGCCTAAGTATCAGTGGTGTCCCGAGCCCCACTTTGGGAACCTCTGGCCTAAGTATCAGTGGGTGGTGCCAAAAGGACCACAGCTTAGCTGGTTAAGTGATGTTAGATTGAAGCCTAAACCGGGAGCTATAAATATGACTGAAACCAGAGCCATGTACAGTATATAGAATAGTCGCAACATCTCCATTCACTCCAATGGACCAGTTTTTTTTACTCTCAAGAGTTCCAGGAAGTAAGGTTCTGGATTATACAGCGCTGTCGAGTTGCAGCAAAATGGACAGTTTGTGATGTACTTTGAAAGGGTCCTCCTCCTCCACGCGCTATGTCCCGCCAATCTCTACCCTGTTTCACTCGGAATACGTCACGATAAGGAATCACATACCCCGGAAATGTCATTTCCGCTCGACTTTAAGCAAATCTGCTTTTTTGCCCAAGGCACAACAAGGCAAAGTGTGCTATAGCCTGAGAGAAGGCAGAATGAGAACATGTGAGAACTTCTAATGCAACTGTGCCAACATCCTCCACACGGGTGTGTAGGTACGTGCTTCTGTGCAGTGCATGCACATGTGAGTGTCTATGTGTTGCCAGCAAGTGGGAGAGTGTGGGAGTGGGAGTGTGGGAGAGAGAGAAAGAGAGAGAGAGAGGGAGAGAGAGAGAGAGAGAGAGAGAGAGACGGGTTCAGAGCCAGTTCAGCTGCGCACGGCTTGACAAATTATTTGTGGAATTGTTGCATTCAGAGTCACTTAAATAGGAATCTGTCAGAGAGGAGAGAGAGAGAGAGAGAGAGAGGGGAGAGAGAGAGAGAGAGAGAGAGGGGAGAGAGAGAGGGGGTCGACGGAGCCCCCCCCACAACACCACCTCCACCCCCTCTTCCATCCTCTCTCTCTCTCTCTCCCCCCTGCCTCTCCCCCCCTCTCGCCCCGGCCTGTGATGATGGATTGTGCCTAATGTAAATTTACAACCATTTTATATGTGGATGCCCCCTTCTTCCACCACACCCCACCCGTCTCTCCCCCCCTCCCCCCCACACACCCCACCCCTCTCCCCCGGGCGGGCGGGCGGCACGGTGGAACATAGCTCAACATCGCGCTTCCAAGATGTCCGCCTCGAAACAGCCGGCATCATCGGCCTCCTCTCAATCTCCCCCGGCTTCACAAATCTCCGCCAGATGGAGATTAATGCGGACCCCCGTCCCCCCTGGCTGCAACCGTGCACTCTGTTTGTGCAGGCGTTGGTTGTCCGGGTGTGTGTGGGGGGGGGGGGGGGTGGGGGGGGGGGGGGGGGGGGGGCATGCTATATTCAGTCATACAGTGATATAAGGTAACCTACAAGGTAGCAAGAAAATTCCTATAGTGCATCCTATGACCCATCACGTCTTTCTCTCTGCATTGTTAGTAGGCCAAGCCTGTGTTCTGTGTGTGTGCTGACGGGCTTTTCGGGAGGTACGCGGGTGATCCAGTGTGGGTGATGTCTATCCCCCAACACTGTAGTATATCACCCTGCTGGATGGAGGGCCGGGTCCCAACACTGTAGCATACAGTGTATTGCGGGTTACTCATTAAAAAAGTAACATATTACATGTAATATATTACTTTTAGCAGTAACTCAGTAATATAACTTATTACTTATAGGATTTCAGTAATATTATACCAGTTTCTTTGTCAAGTAACTCAAGTTACAAATTGAGTAGATTTTTTTTTTTATCTAAGCACATATTTAAATAAAGATACAATCATTTCCTAATCAAACTGTGTTTTTATGCAAATAACCACTATAGATGACAATAACAAAGGAAAAGAATAACATTTAGAATTTTGGATGGTTTACACTGGTTTACACGGCCTTGTGGTCTGAGTGTCTGCCCTGAGACTGGGAGGTTGTGAGTTCGATCCCCGGCCGAGTCATACCAAAGACTATAAAAATGGGACCCATTGCCTCCCTGCTTGGCACTCAGCATCAAAAGGGTTGGAATTGGGGGGGTTAGATCACCATATGATTGCCGAGCGCGGCACTGCTGCTGCTCACCGCTGCTGCTCACCGCTCCCCCAGGGGATGGGTCAAATGCGGAGAACAAATTTCGCACACTCAGGTGTGTGACAATCGTTGTGACTTTACCGTTACCTTACTGACTTGAAGGCAGTTGACATTATTTTTCGGGGATGGTTCCGGGGCGGCGATGTCATTCTGCTGCTGCTGTTGTTTTGGTGAAAGTAATGCAAAAGTAGTGTAATAAGTAACAAGTTACTCTACACAGAAAGTAATATTGTAAAGTAACTTATTACCTTACAATGAAAGTAACTAGTAATATGTAGTAGATTACATTTTGAAAGTAACTGTAGCATATCAGCCGATCCGCCAACACTGTACTATATCAGCCTTCTGGATGGAGGGCCGGGAAAACACAGGAGGGAAGAAGAAAGCAGGCAGTTTTTCACCCTATCAGCTTGGAAAGGCAATGTTGTGCCCTTGTAATTGAGTAGGTATCTCATCTATCAACAGTGCCACCCTGGATAATAAATATAGAGTACACAGGCAGCTCCTCCGAGATTTAAAGAGAGGGTGTGTGAAGGTGTGTGTGTGTGTGTGTGTGTGTGTGTGTGCGTGTGTGTGTGTGTGTGTGTGTGTGTGTGTGTGTGGAAAAACTAGAACAGGTGCCTTTGCCCTGACACACTACTACCTTGTCTGCGTTCGCGAGTGAGTTTGTGCTCTGATAGGGGCGTGATGTTGAGCGTACATAACGAACCACAGCGCAATGGTATCATCGTACGGCCGTTAAAGTGATCATCTCAAAGATTTTCATGGAAATAAATATCTGTCACGATCTATCTGATAGTGAGTTAAGGGCCCATTGATGGAAGCCTTTGCATTTTCAGTATTGCAGCATTTATGAACTTGGTGTCTGTGGTGACACAGGCTGGGCGGAGCTAACACAATACACTCACTCTGTAGGTTACTGTAGGTTCACAGGGTGGGTGGAGCTAACACAATAGACTCACTCTGTAGGTTACTGTAGGCACAGGGTGGGTGGAGCTAACACTATAGACTCACTCTGTAGGTTACTGTAGGCACAGGGTGGGTGGAGCTAACACTATAGACTCACTCTGTAGGTTACTGTAGGTTCACAGGGTGGGCGGAGCTAACACAATAGACTCACTCTGATAGGTTACTGTAGGTTCACAGGGTGGGCGGAGCTAACACAATACACTCACTCTGTAGGTTACTGTAGGTTCACAGGGTGGGTGGAGCTAACACAATAGACTCACTCTGTAGGTTACTGTAGGCACAGGGTGGGTGGAGCTAACACTATAGACTCACTCTGTAGGTTACTGTAGGTTCACAGGGTGGGCGGAGCTAACACAATAGACTCACTCTGATAGGTTACTGTAGGTTCACAGGGTGGGCAGAGCTAACACAATAGACTCACTCTGTAGGTTACTGTAGGTTCAGAGGGTGGGCGGAGCTAACACAATAGACTCACTCTGTAGGTTACTGTAGGTTCACAGGGTGGGCAGAGCTAACACAATAGACTCACTCTGTAGGTTACTGTAGGTTCACAGGGTGGGCAGAGCTAACACAATAGACTCACTCTGTAGGTCACTGTAGGTTCATAGGGTGGGCGGAGCTAACACAATAGACTCACTCTGTAGGTAACTGTAGGTTCACAGGGTGGGTGGAGGTAACACAATAGACTCACTCTGTAGGTTACTGTAGGTTCACAGGGTGGGCGGAGCTAACACAATAGACTCTCTGTAGGTTACTGTAGGTTCACAGGGTGGGCGGAGCTAACACAATAGACTCACTCTGTAGGTTACTGTAGGTTCCCGACAACTCTTGTGTGAAGTAGGATAACTTTAATTGCTGCTTATCTCCGGTCTCTGCTGGCATTATGGGTGGTTACTATGGCCGAACAAACTGACTAATGTCATATAAACAGTTTGGATCTCACCTGCACTTACCACTCATCGCCATAGGTGTCACCCAAGAGAGGAAAACTTAAATCTTATGGATTATAACTTTAAGTATTGGAACTACAGTAATTAGTGTAAGTAAACATTGGAAGTCATGTGAAAATAGAAATGTACGTTGTCCCGTTTTCAATCGCACACAGTAAGAATTTGTTTCTCATTTCCTCAAAAGCGTTTCCTAAGAATTGGGGATGAGACGATATATGGAAATCCCATATGTCACCATACAAAAATGTGACAATATGTATGGTGAATCGTGCCATCATATTCTGCTGTACTACAAAGGAGACGGCTTGACCATCATGATTTCACAAGCTCTACATCCAAATTATTTTGCACTTTCTAGTCTAATGGCATTTTTAAATTGTCGTTTACATTCTAGCCAATGGCGTTGCGAGAAAGATTTGTGTCTCAGAAGTAATTCTGCACAGTCGACTTCACTTTTCTACCCTCTCGTCTTAGTTGTTGCTTCATCCAATTCTCTACTGCTGGACCCACCGCAAGTTCCCCACGGGGCCCATTAGTGTCTCATGTCATCTAACCTGTATATAATGTAGGTGTGTTACATCCATGTGTGTCCCCTGAGTGTCACATGTGAGAGAGACCTGTATATAATGTAGGTGTGTTACATCCATGTGTGTCCCCTGAGTGTCACATGTGAGAGAGACCTGTATATAATGTAGGTGTGTTACATCCATGTGTGTCCCCTGAGTGTCACATGTGAGAGAGACCTGTATATAATGTAGGTGTGTTACATCCATGTGTGTCCCCTGAGTGTCACATGTGAGAGAGACCTGTATATAATGTAGGTGTGTTACATCCATGTGTGTCCCCTGAGTGTCACATGTGAGAGAGACCTGTATATAATGTAGGTGTGTTACATCCATGTGTGTCCCCTGAGTGTCACATGTGAGAGAGACCTGTAATGTAGGTGTGTTACATCCATGTGTGTCCCCTGAGTGTCACATGTGAGAGAGACCTGTATATAATGTAGGTGTGTTACATCCATGTGTGTCCCCTGAGTGTCACATGTGAGAGAGACCTGTATATAATGTAGGTGTGTTACATCCATGTGTGTCCCCTGAGTGTCACATGTGAGAGAGACCTGTATATAATGTAGGTGTGTTACATCCATGTGTGTCCCCTGAGTGTCACATGTGAGAGACCTGTATATAATGTAGGTGTGTTACATCCATGTGTGTCCCCTGAGTGTCACATGTGTGAGAGACCTGTATATAATGTAGGTGTGTTACATCCATGTGTGTCCCCTGAGTGTCACATGTGAGAGACCTGTATATAATGTAGGTGTGTTACATCCATGTGTGTCCCCTGAGTGTCACATGTGTGAGAGACCTGTATATAATGTAGGTGTGTTACATCCATGTGTGTCCCCTGAGTGTCACATGTGAGAGACCTGTATATAATGTAGGTGTGTTACATCCATGTGTGTCCCCTGAGTGTCACATGTGAGAGAGACCTGTATATAATGTAGGTGTGTTACATCCATGTGTGTCCCCTGAGTGTCACAGGTGAGAGAGACCTGTATATAATGTAGGTGTGTTACATCCATGTGTGTCCCCTGAGTGTCACAGGTGAGAGAGACCTGTATATAATGTAGGTGTGTTACATCCATGTGTGTCCCCTGAGTGTCACATGTGAGAGAGACCTGTATATAATGTAGGTGTGTTACATCCATGTGTGTCCCCTGAGTGTCACATGTGAGAGACCTGTATATAATGTAGGTGTGTTACATCCATGTGTGTCCCCTGAGTGTCACATGTGTGAGAGACCTGTATATAATGTAGGTGTGTTACATCCATGTGTGTCCCCTGAGTGTCACATGTGAGAGACCTGTATATAATGTAGGTGTGTTACATCCATGTGTGTCCCCTGAGTGTCACAGGTGAGAGAGACCTGTATATAATGTAGGTGTGTTACATCCATGTGTGTCCCCTGAGTGTCACATGTGAGAGAGACCTGTATATAATGTAGGTGTGTTACATCCATGTGTGTCCCCTGAGTGTCACAGGTGAGAGAGACCTGTATATAATGTAGGTGTGTTACATCCATGTGTGTCCCCTGAGTGTCACAGGTGAGAGAGACCTGTATATAATGTAGGTGTGTTACATCCATGTGTGTCCCCTGAGTGTCACATGTGAGAGAGACCTGTATATAATGTAGGTGTGTTACATCCATGTGTGTCCCCTGAGTGTCACATGTGAGAGACCTGTATATAATGTAGGTGTGTTACATCCATGTGTGTCCCCTGAGTGTCACATGTGTGAGAGACCTGTATATAATGTAGGTGTGTTACATCCATGTGTGTCCCCTGAGTGTCACATGTGAGAGACCTGTATATAATGTAGGTGTGTTACATCCATGTGTGTCCCCTGAGTGTCACATGTGAGAGAGACCTGTATATAATGTAGGTGTGTTACATCCATGTGTGTCCCCTGAGTGTCCCAGGTGAGAGAGACCTGTATATAATGTAGGTGTGTTACATCCATGTGTGTCCCCTGAGTGTCACAGGTGAGAGAGACCTGTATATAATGTAGGTGTGTTACATCCATGTGTGTCCCCTGAGTGTCACATGTGAGAGACCTGTATATAATGTAGGTGTGTTACATCCATGTGTGTCCCCTGAGTGTCACATGTGAGAGACCTGTATATAATGTAGGTGTGTTACATCCATGTGTGTCCCCTGACTGTCACATGTGAGAGACCTGTATATAATGTAGGTGTGTTACATCCATGTGTGTCCCCTGAGTGTCACATGTGAGAGAGACCTCTATATAATGTAGGTGTGTTACATCCATGTGTGTCCCCTGAGTGTCACATGTGAGAGACCTGTATATAATGTAGGTGTGTTACATCCATGTGTGTCCCCTGAGTGTCACATGTGAGAGACCTGTATGTAATGTAGGTGTGTTACATCCATGTGTGTCCCCTGAGTGTCACATGTGAGAGAGACCTGTATATAATGTAGGTGTGTTACATCCATGTGTGTCCCCTGAGTGTCACATGTGAGAGACCTGTATGTAATGTAGGTGTGTTACATCCATGTGTGTGCGCGGGTGTGATTACAGGATCCTTTGGGTGCTGGTATAGTCAGCTGCACCATGTCACTATGGAGACGTGGTAGTGTGGCTATGGGTGAGACCCACTAACACCTGGCTCTGTCTTCAGTGTGAAAGGTCCAATCAGCATTCACCTCCGGCCCAGGTCACATGACTCTGGAGTAGGGATGCACACAATTCATCGAAGCTCGATTACTCGCTCGTTAAGGATTTACTCGAGCGTGTGAAAAATTACTAGATCAAAACAAAACAAAAAGCAACGTGCATTCTGTCAGTAGAATGGTGTTTTCAAATGATTTTTCAATGATCCTCCAGAGGGCGCAATGATATCACTGTAACAGATTGTTCAGTGTGTATGCGAGGCTCTGTGGATGTCCCCTCAGAGTTGCCGTAGAACAGGAAGTGTGGGGACTTGTGTTGTTGACAGAGCCGGTGTTGACTGGTGTGCTAACGCTAGGCGCTAGCTGTCTGAGAATAAATGTGGAAACGTGTTATAACATTACAGCCTGACTCTCGTTTATTGTTTTATTAACAAAGTGTAAGTAATAGGCAGACCCGGACACTCGGCTACACATCACTATAGCCCTTTTCAGACAAGTCATAAGATGCTCTAAAGAAAGACTAAAGACTAAAGAAATATACAATAAGTTGCTGCTGTATAAATAAAGGTTTTATTGAGGGAAAAACGCATCTGGTACGGTTTGGAAAATTTTGTATTTTTAATTACAATTACTCGATTGATTGCTCGTTAATGTTACCAATGATCGAGTTTGGAATTTGTGGAAAATGTGCATCCCTACTCTGCAGTAGTCATAATATGGCGGTTTATGGACTCCAGCTCTGATCGGCAGCGATGCCAGCATGACACCCGAGTGGACACGCTAATGTACATTTTCAGAACTGGAGATGGACTGTCAGGTGGAGTACAGATCAGAACTGGAGATGGACTGTCAGGTGGAGTACAGAGCTACTGGATCAGCCAATGACAGACAGGGCGTGATGTGCACATTAGACGCATTACAGAACCATAGATCCATTTCATTGAGAATAAGAGCATGCAGGTGGTCAGGGATGGGTCAGTACCGCCTGCTGACTCTCAGCCCCGGAGGCACTGTGAAAGTGTCAATTGCCTATTGTTAGCGGGTTTACGCACGTACAAAAAAACCTGCAAAGGTTATACATTTCACGGAGAAGTGTGTGTGTGTGTGTGTGTGTGTGTGTGTGTGCATGTGCGTGTGTGTGTGTGTGCGTGCGTAAGGGGGTGGGGTCAGAGGGTGTCATAATGTAGGCCTATGTGTTTACATTGCGTGTGGGAAGCATCACTCCAGAGGTTAGCATGCCAGCTAGCCCCTTCATTGCCAGCATTACACTAATTAGCACAGTTATGTGTGTGTGTGTAGTATGTCACATGCGCTGTTATGGATGCTGTGAAGGAGCTGACAGGCGGCCTGTGCTCAAACATGGACGCCGCCAGTTGACAAAGAGCACAGTCTGACAGAGGTACAGTTCTCTCTCTCTCTCTCTCTCTCTCTCTCTCTCTCTCCTCTCTCTCTCTCTCTCTCTCTCTCTCTCTCTCTCTCTCTCTCTCTCTCTCTCTCTCTCTCTCTCTCTCTCTCTCTCTCTCTCTCTCTCTCTCTCTCTCTCTCTCTCTCTCTCTCTCTCTCTCTCTCTCTCTCTCTCTCTCTCTCTCTCTCTCTCTCTCTCTCTCTCTCTCTCTCTCTGGCTAATTGGGCCCTCTGGATATGGCCACTCCAGAGGATGTTGGTATACTACAGTACAAGCTTTACTGTACAGCGATATGTTGGTGGGGCTGGGAGGAAGGAGGGTGCAGAACATTATGTACATTGTTGTCAAAGCCTGTCTGGCAATGCTGCGCTTTACATTATGTGATCTTATAACATCGTTTGGAATCGCATGTGGCTTAATGGTGACTATCTGAATACTGTGGAGACAAAAGATGATCTTTTAGTCAGTGTGATAAATTATGAGACGTAAGTCGCCAAACTATCATCTTTGGGAGGTTCTGAATTATTTTGATATTTTAGATCTTCAGAATCAATTTGTGGAGATTTAGTCCTTGATCTTTGCTCTTCATTATATAATGTATCATAATGTATAGCCTACATATTTCAATCGTACAAATTTGAGCCACATCAAACTGACCCCCATGTCTGAATATGTCCAAGGGGAGTTAGCAGCCGAAGAACAAAACAAAGTTACACCCCCCTCCCCACCGCATGTACTGTAAAACTTCCTTGCCTCAACTCTCTCTCTCTCTCTCTCTCTCTCTCTCTCTCTCCTATCTCTCTCTCTCCCCCATCTTTCTTTTTCAGCTCCTTCTGGGGGAGAAAAAGAAAAGAAATATATTAATTTATTAAATTTCCTGTCCATTTAACGACCCCATTTGGAGAACTTGCGTTAGATCCTCAGCGGCTCGGCGAGGCGTGAAGGGGCAGGATGGAGAAGGGAGGAGATGATCTGTCAGCGTGTCACATAAATATCTTATTATCCAGTGATCTTATCATCATAAAGCTGCTCATTCATACAGTTAGGCCAGTGATCTTATCATCATAAAGCTGCTCATTCATACAGTTAGGCCAGTGATCCTATCATCATAAAGCTGCTCATTCATACAGTTAGGCCAGTGATCTTATCATCATAAAGCTGCTCATTCATAGTTAGACCAGTGATCTTATCATCATAAAGCTGCTCATTCATACAGTTAGACCAGTGATCTTATCATCATAAAGCTGCTCATTCATAGTTAGGCCAGTGATCTTATCATCATAAAGCTGCTCATTCATACAGTTAGACCAGTGATCTTATCATCATAAAGCAGCTGCCCATTCATACAGTTAGACCAGTGATCTTATCATCATAAAGCAGCTGCCCATTCATACAGTTAGACCAGTGATCTTATCATCATAAAGCAGCTGCCCATTCATACAGTTAGACCAGTGATCTTATCATCATAAAGCAGCTGCCCATTCATACAGTTAGACCAGTGATCTTATCATCATAAAGCAGCTGCCCATTCATACAGTTAGGCCAGTGATCTTATCATCATAAAGCTGCTCATTCATACAGTTAGACCAGTGATCTTATCATCATAAAGCAGCTGCCCATTCATACAGTTAGACCAGTGATCTTATCATCATAAAGCAGCTGCTCATTCATACAGTTAGACCAGTGATCTTATCATCATAAAGCAGCTGCCCATTCATACAGTTAGACCAGTGATCTTATCATCATAAAGCTGCTTATTCATACAGTTAGACCAGTGATCTTATCATCATAAAGCTGCTTATTCATACAGTTAGACCAGTGATCTTATCATCATAAAGCTGCTCATTCATACAGTTAGACCAGTGATCTTATCATCATAAAGCTGCTCATTCATACAGTTAGACCAGTGATCTTATCATCATAAAGCAGCTGCCCATTCATACAGTTAGGCCAGTGATCTTATCATCATAAAGCAGCTGCCCATTCATACAGTTAGACCAGTGATCTTATCATCATAAAGCTGCTCATTCATACAGTTAGACCAGTGATCTTATCATCATAAAGCAGCTGCCCATTCATACAGTTAGGCCAGTGATCTTATCATCATAAAGCAGCTGCCCATTCATACAGTTAGACCAGTGATCTTATCATAAAGCAGCTGCCCATTCATACAGTTAGACCAGTGATCTTATCATCATAAAGCTGCTTATTCATACAGTTAGGCCAGTGATCTTATCATCATAAAGCTGCTCATTCATACAGTTAGACCAGTGATCTTATCATCATAAAGCAGCTGCCCATTCATACAGTTAGACCAGTGATCTTATCATCATAAAGCAGCTGCCCATTCATACAGTTAGGCCAGTGATCTTATCATCATAAAGCTGCCCATTCATACAGTTAGGCCAGTGATCTTATCATCATAAAGCTGCTCATTCATACAGTTAGGCCAGTGATCTTATCATCATAAAGCAGCTGCCCATTCATACAATTAGACCAGTGATCTTATCATCATAAAGCAGCTGCCCATTCATACAGTTAGACCAGTGATCTTATCATCATAAAGCTGCTTATTCATACAGTTAGGCCAGTGATCTTATCATCATAAAGCTGCCCATTCATACAGTTAGACCAGTGATCTTATCATCATAAAGCAGCTGCCCATTCATACAGTTAGGCCAGTGATCTTATCATCATAAAGCTGCCCATTCATACAGTTAGACCAGTGATCGTATCATCATAAAGCTGCTCATTCATACAGTTAGGCCAGTGATCTTATCATCATAAAGCTGCTCATTCATACAGTTAGGCCAGTGATCTTATCATCATAAAGCTGCTCATTCATACAGTTAGGCCAGTGATCTTATCATCATAAAGCTGCTCATTCATACAGTTAGACCAGTGATCTTATCATCATAAAGCTGCTCATTCATACAGTTAGGCCAGTGATCTTATCATAAAGCAGCTGCCCATTCATACAGTTAGGCCAGTGATCTTATCATCATAAAGCTGCTCATTCATACAGTTAGGCCAGTGATCTTATCATCATAAAGCTGCTCATTCATACAGTTAGGCCAGTTATCTCAGCCCCCTCTGTCTGGAGACGCTCACACGTAGGCCGTCGCACCCTTTGCTGGGGACGCTCACAGGTAGGCCCTCGAACACTTTGCCTGGGGACGCTCACACGTAGGCCCTCGCCTCCTCTGCCTGGGGACGCTCACAGGTAGGCCCTCGCACACTTTGCCTGGGGACGCTCACACGTAGGCCCTCGCCCCCTCTGCCTGGGGACGCTCACAGGTAGGCCCTCGCACACTTTGCCTGGGGACGCTCACAGGTAGGCCCTCGCCCCCTCTGCCTGGGGACGCTCACACGTAGGCCCTCGCTCCCCCCGTCTGGAGACGCTCACACGGAGACGCTCACAGGTAGGCCCTCGCCCCCTCTGCCTGGGGACGGTCACATGTAGGCCCTCGCCTCCTCTGCCTGGGGACGGTCACACGTAGGCCCTCGCTCCCTCTGCCTGGAGACGCTCACACGTAGGCCCTCGCCTCCTCTGCCTGGGGACGGTCACACGTAGGCCCTCGCTCCCTCTGCCTGGGGACAGTCACACGTAGGCCCTCGCCCCCTCTGCCTGGGGACAGTGACACGTAGGCCCTCGCCCCCTCTGCCTGGGGACGGTCACACGTAGGCCCTCGCCTCCTCTGCCTGGGGACGCTCACAGGTAGGCCCTGGCCCCCTCTGCCTGGGGACGCTCACAGGTAGGCCCTCGCCCCCTCTGCCTGGGGACGCTCAGTAGGCCCTCGCCCCTCCTCTGTCTGGAGACGCTCACACGGAGACGCTCACACGTAGGCCCCTCGCCCCCTCTGCCTGGAGACGCTCACAGGTAGGCCCTCGCCCCCTCTGCCTGGGCACGCTCACACGTAGGCCCTCGCCCCCTCTGCCTGGGGACGCTCACACGTAGGCCCCTCGCCCCCTCTGCCTGGAGACGCTCACACGTAGGCCCTCGCCCCCTCTGCCTGGGGACGCTCACAGGTAGGCCCTCGCCCCCTCTGCCTGGGGACGCTCACACGTAGGCCCTCGCCCCCTCTGCCTGGGGACGCTCACACGTAGGCCCTCGTCCCCTCTGCCTGGGGACGCTCACAGGTAGGCCCTCGCTCCCTCTGCCTGGGGACGCTCACACGTAGGCCCTCGCTCCCTCTGCCTGGGGACGCTCACACGTAGACCCTCGTCCCCTCTGCCTGGGGACGCTCACAGGTAGGCCCTCGCTCCCTCTGCCTGGGGACGCTCACACGTAGGCCCTCGCTCCCTCTGCCTGGGGACGCTCACAGGTAGGCCCTCGCTCCCTCTGCCTGGGGACGCTCACACGTAGGCCCTCGCTCCCTCTGCCTGGGGACGCTCACAGGTAGGCCCTCGCTCCCTCTGCCTGGGGACGCTCACAGGTAGGCCCTCGCTCCCTCTGCCTGGGGACGCTCACAGGTAGGCCCTCGCTCCCTCTGCCTGGGGACGCTCACACGTAGACCCTCGTCCCCTCTGCCTGGGGACGCTCACAGGTAGGCCCTCGCCCCCTCTGCCTGGGGACGCTCACAGGTAGGCCCTCGCTCCCTCTGCCTGGGGACGCTCACACGTAGACCCTCGCTCCCTCTGCCTGGGGACGCTCACACGTAGGCCCTCGCCCCCCCCTGTCTGGAGGCCAGTGATCTTATCATCATAAAGCTGCTCATTCATAGTTAGGCCAGTGATCTTATCATCATAAAGCTGCTCATTCATACAGTTAGGCCAGTGATCTTATCATCATAAAGCTGATCATTCATACAGTTATGCCAGTGATCTTATCATCATAAAGCTGATCATTCATACAGTTATGCCAGTGATCTTATCATCATAAAGCTGATCTTATCATACAGTTATGCCAGTGATCTTATCATCATAAAGCTGATCATTCATACAGTTATGCCAGTGATCTTATCATCATAAAGCTGATCTTATCATACAGTTATGCCAGTGATCTTATCATACAGTTATGCCAGTGATCTTATCATACAGTTATGCCAGTGATCTTATCATACAGTTAGACCAGTGATCTTATCATACAGTTATGCCAGTGATCTTATCATACAGTTATGCCAGTGATCTTATCATACAGTTATGCCAGTGATCTTATCATACAGTTAGACCAGTGATCTTATCATACAGTTATGCCAGTGATCTTATCATACAGTTATGCCAGTGATCTTATCATACAGTTAGACCAGTGATCTTATCATCATAAAGCTGATCTTATCATACAGTTATGCCAGTGATCTTATCATCATAAAGCTGATCATTCATACAGTTATGCCAGTGATCTTATCATCATAAAGCTGATCTTATCATACAGTTATGCCAGTGATCTTATCATACAGTTATGCCAGTGATCTTATCATACAGTTATGCCAGTGATCTTATCATACAGTTATGCCAGTGATCTTATCATACAGTTAGACCAGTGATCTTATCATACAGTTATGCCAGTGATCTTATCATACAGTTATGCCAGTGATCTTATCATACAGTTAGACCAGTGATCTTATCATACAGTTATGCCAGTGATCTTATCATACAGTTATGCCAGTGATCTTATCATACAGTTATGCCAGTGATCTTATCATACAGTTAGACCAGTGATCTTATCATCATAAAGCTGCCCATTCATACAGTTAGGCCGGTGATCCTCGAGCCCGACCGATACTGGATTTTGCAGGCCGATGCCGATATTAGTTAGTAAAAAAATTCCGATATCGATATATCGGCCGATATTCTTATAATACACCATTATATTACACAATTCTTTTGCAATGATCGCTCAAATATCAAACACTTGACAAAGATATGACTTGACATGACTTGAGATATGTACTAATGTAGGGAGGATATTTTACAGCTTATCAATAAACTTTATTGTCCAAAATGACATCAATGCAATGAAACAGTAAACCGAACTCGGAATTTAATAATTATAAATAACTAGTAGAAATACAAAACCACAAACAGAACAAATATAAAATATAATTTGAGTTAAGAAAAAAGATCAAATATACACGACATGCTGTCTATAACTTTAACAAAATAAAAAAAATATCGGCATATCGGCCAACATATCGGCCGATACCGATATATCGGTTATCGGCCGATAATATTGGTGGACCGATATAATGGTTAGGCTCTAGATCTTATCATACAGTTAGGCCAGTGATCTTATCCAATGCACCAATGACCAATGTTGTTGCTTTCCTTGTGAGGACGGGCTGAGCAAGTCCTAAAGACACAATCAGAAGATGAAGAAAGGCGGGCGAGAGACAAAGAGAGAGAGTGAGAGAGAGAGAGCTGTGAGAGAGAGAGGCAGCAGTAGACAGAGAGACAGAGAGAGAGAGAGCGCAGTAGACAGACTAGGAAGATTATTATTCAGTTATCAGAGTTCTGTGGAGCAGAACTGACATGGACAGGAGCAGATTTCCTGCTTCTCACACTTCCATCTGCCACTTCACCATGCAGAGAGGACACACACACACACACACACACACACACATGCGTGTGCACACACACACACACACACACACACGCGCGCGCGTGTGCACGCACAAAGGAAAAATGCATAATCACACAGACACAGATGCATGTGGAAACCAAAGAAACATGCACAATCACACACACGTGCACGCACACACACACAAAGGGTGAAAGGTCAAACGAAGGCACAGTTCTTCATACAAATCCGCCGCCATTTTGATCTCCAAACCAAACAACGGCGTCCTGATGATCTCTGGATGGCGAGGTCAGCCCCGGCCGCGGTCTCTCATCTGAACATGGACATTACAAACAGAATCTCTTCCTTCTCATCAGCATCTTCCTTCTATACCCCCCTACACACACACACACACACACAGGCGCACACGCACACAAACGCACACACACGCACACGCACACACACACACACTTGTCTCTAAAAGCCTGCATCTGTGTCATGATGTTGTTTTGATGCTGCTCTTTAGGATGGCTCCCAGCATCTGCACCGCCGACCAGAGGAGGCGAGAGGCCCCGCCCCCTCGCCTCCTCTGTTGACAACAACAAGAAAGACCATCACCGCCAAATGTCCGCTTGCATGGACATCAATTATTTTTTAATTGTGAAGGAGTACAGTACACTAATTAAAACTAGTATATCTTGCCATGCCAAAGGCAAAATTAATAATTGATATTTTATTAATATTCAAAAAGTAGCACTGGGAATATATTAAAGTGATTTTTGTGTTTGTGGGAATTATCTAGTAGCTGTGTGTGTGTGTGTGCGTGCGTGCGTGCGTGCGTGCGTGCGTGTGTGTGTGTGTGTGTGTGTGAGTGAGTGAGTGAGTGAGAGAGAGAGAGAGAGAGAGAGAGAGAGAGAGAGAGAGACCTGGTTCTTATGAATTAGTTGACTCCACCCCTCTTTTAGCCAGGCCCAGTTCAGTTCAGCCCCAGAGAGAGAGAGAGAGTGAGAGAGAGAGACAGAAAGAGGGAGAGGGGGGGTGTTAAAGGGGTGTTACTGACTTAAAGAATTGGGGTTAACTTTTCTCAATTCTCCAATGAATGAGAACATACAGCGTTGTTGCATTGTCCATCCAAACCTCAAACATCCTCAAATACACGAGCGTAGGAATTGTAATATATAGAAATGTTAAAACTATGAAAAATGGCAGGAATGTCTGTGTTGATGCATGAATTAAAAGCCTTTACACTTCAAATTCTACCTGGAGCTCAGGCCCAGCTCCAAACCCAAATTACAGAGGGGGCTTTTAATTAGCTTGGGGGGGGGGGGGGGGGGGCACTCCAATGGGGGTGGACCTTGAGGAAAAACATTTTTTTTTGCTTTTTTTCCCCAATATTTTATTTATTTTTCAGAGCACAAGAACAAATTCAAGCTCAGACACAGGAAGAAGAAAAAAGATTCATATATTATCAACATTCCAACGCCAAAATGTGGTGCTACTGTACCAGCCGCATAAGGTACTTATGTTATGTGCTTATAAGAGGTGTTGCGCATGGGATACCTCACAAGTGGTCCAAGAGAGAACAGCTGGCCAGCCGCACACGTGCACAAATATGCCCAAATCAACAACACAGCATGATGATCAACATTACATAAAAGACACACAGTGACAGCGCACAATCAATCAACAGCACTGTGTTTTGTGCAAGACATACAAATAAACAGCATGAGAGAACAGCAGCAGCATTATAGGCCTTAAATACAGTAAGTAACATGAAAATAGTCTACTCACCCCGGCTAGCTGCTGCAGGTTCTACACGGTCCGCAACTGCAGCACTTTGTTGACGCCTTGCTGGCGTTGATGTTTTCTCCTGGACTTTTACTGTAACATAAAGAAAAGAAGTCGCACACTCAAAATCTCCTCTGCTGTGTTTTAATGGGCGAAAGTGCCTTCGTCAGGGTGCAGTGACTGGACTTTTACTAAAAACTTTCTGACGTCCATTTTGTTTAAACAAACAAATTCTGTGGCACGCAACCCAGAAGCAGCATGGCAGTATAGAGGTTATGCACAGAGGTCACTTTCCCACCGGAACACACCCCCTCAATCAGGACTGAGTTGCAGAACATTCAGCAGGTTCCTCCCTGAGCAGCAGTTGTCAGTTATCTAGGCTGATTACTGCATTCAAGCTCAGTCTTGCTGCCACTCAGTGGGCGTGACCCCGCAGTGACTTCTGCCTCTGTGACATCACGTGCACACCCTCTATTCACCTTATGTAGCCCCGCCCACTTGACCTATTGTGTCATGACTTCCTGTTCAAAACGCCGGCTCAAACTTTCGGTTTCAACACCCACCCATCTACTTGCTTGAAAGCTGGCACGTCCTGATTTGTGATAGGTCTAAATGTATGTCAATCATAAAATAGCCTATATGGCATGTATTTGATTCAGTTACAGTATATTTATTTTTTGGTTTTGATGTTGGATGTAAATCTCTCTAAAGATTTCTTTGCAAGTGTCTTTTTTTCCTTTTTTTACACACACATTATCTGGCCGGGCAAAGACGGGAAATGGGCGGGCCTGGCCCAGTCTGGCCCGCCCCCAATGCCGGGCCTGCTGGAGCTTAGTATGCACATGTACCACTATTACATACAGGATTCTCTCATGTTTCCACATGACTGGTCCCAGCATTTCAGTCATCAGTCAGTCAGTCTTCCAGAGGAAAAGAAAGGCTTTGCTATGCATATGGCTATATGCTTACATAACATTACAAGGGTAACCTCGCTCCTGAAAAGCTAAGCCAATTAGGAAGTCCCTTAAACCTGCATCCTTTCAAATTGCCTGCAGGGGTCGACTCCACTAGCTAATAAAAAAATTGTAAAAGATTGTATGGAAGGCAATGGGAAAATGACCTACATCCATTTTGGTCATATTTAACTCATTGAGTGCCAGCCACTTTTGGAGAACGGACGCTCCCAGTGCCAGAGTTTCAGAGCTTTTTTCAGTGATTTCTCGAGGCCCACAGAATATTGTGTGATATTACTATGTAAACAATGAACACGCAAAAATAACGATGAGACTCTTTTCTATCATCAGCAAGAACAGGTTTATTGATATCATTTTCCGTTCTTTAGTTATCAGCCGGAGAAGATAGCTTGATTTAACAAAAAAGAGCAGTTTTTTTCTAGAAGCTGAGATAATTGCCCTTTTGTGAAATTAAACATTTCAAACACATCACTGACTCTGAAGCTAATTTTCTGATGTAGTCACACCTCAAAAATAATTTCCTTCAATAAAACAGTGAAGGCCAGGGAATTTTGTTTGGCAGAATAATATTTTTAGCTGCAACCAGCAGCGCTGGCCCCTGCGTGCGCTGCTGGTTGCAGCTTCTTTGCTTTCTTGATTTGCTGCTGGTGGGCATCGGATATTCTGGCTTGCGTTTGCCAACCCTGTCCTGCTGCCTGGGTCTGTCTGGGTCAGTGTTGTGTGCTGCTCTGCGTGATCGACGTCCCACCGTCAAAAAACGCATTGGACGTCGAAAGACGTCCGTGGCACTCTACGTCACTATTTAATTGGACGTCGAAAGACGTCCATGGCACTCAATGAGTTAAAGATACAGAGTCAAACTTCAGTCAGATACTATCGATAGCAGTATCAACATTAACCCATACTGGAACTTGACAAACAAAAGCAATATGTTGCAATCATGTCTTGTTGTTGTTGGACAGACATGGAGGGAGGGCTGTTCTGGACATTATCCTTCCATTACCATTGAATATTCACGCAAGGGGGGGGGGGGACTGTGCTAATCTTAGGTGGGGTATTCTAATTAAAACGATTTGGTCGGCGATATCGCATAAACACTATTATTGTTTCATATCGTTCACCGTGGCGTGGAAATGATCCATCATTCTGCCAGCATATAGGCTCCCCCCCCCCCCACCAGCTCCACCTCATATCATTTCACCTCCAAATAAAAACCTGAAATAAAGAAAACCATAACGACGCCACCTCTCCCTCTAAACTGCCGTTTCAGAGGGTTGTGTGTGTGTGTGTGTGTGTGTGAGAGAGAGAGAGAGAGAGCGAGAGAGAGAGAGATAGTGTGTGTGTGTGTGTGTGTGTGTGTGTGTGTGTGTGTGTGTGTGTGTGTGTGTGTGTGTGTGTGTGTGTGTGTGTGTGTGTGTGTGTTTCTTTTTTCTCTTTTTAAGGAAGGGGAGGGCGAACGAGAGCGACGGGGAGGGAGGAGGGGAGGGCGTGTGTTTAGTATTTTTTTAATAAGCGTCCTCAGTACTATTGAGTGGGTCTCTTTGTTCATATGGTAAGATTAATTATGCTGTCAGCGGCTCTCAGGCGCTGCTTAACAAAGATTCACTGATATAATGGCGGGGCCCGTGCGAGTGGCAATCACAATCACTGAGAGACCATTTCAAATGCTACTCTTCTTCTTCTCCTCGTCTTCCTCCCCGCACAGCGGCCAAGCCCCCCCCCCCCCCCCTTTCATCAAGCAGGAAGTCATTTTTTGCTCCCGATGTCCTTCTCTGTTTCCCTCCTCGACATGTACAGGGACGCCAACCCAGTCGCCAGAATAAAACGTGGGAATTGTACATTTATTTTGAAATGAAACGTCTGCAAAATACGTGGCAACGCTTTATAATACAGCCCGCAACTTACAGGGTAAGTACAGGGTAACAACATCTGTACTTACATGCTAAGTACAGGGTAACAAAACTAGGGGGGTTAACACTGCTTTAGAATACAGCCCGTGCCCCTGTAGTTACCATGTAGTTACAGATGTTAAGATAACGATGTTGATGGTTTTTGTAATGCTTTAGAATACAAAAAAGTATCTTAATATTAGGGGTGCACCGACCACGTTTTTTGCCACCGATCACCGATTGCCGATGGGAAATATCTGCCCAACCGATCATCGACCGATCACCGATTACCGATCACCGATATATAAACTCCTCAAAGAAAGTTTGGAAACGTTATTTTAGGTCGATTATTTCTCCCCTTTAATAATACCAATTGGCATTGTATTTTATATCGTTGGAAAGCCTGATTAGTGATTTTTTTTATATAAAAAAATTGCCGATCGCCGATCGCATATTTGAGGTCAAAATCGGCCGATACAGATTGCTTGCAGATCGATCGGTGCACCCCTACTTAATATTTCCATCTAAAATGTTATTACACGTATCTAGAGACGTGATATGCAGCATGGGATTGCAGAAATGTACAAATTAGACATGATATCCTGGTTCCATGCTGGTTCCATGTGTGACTCTTGGGCCTGTGGTTCTGGTTCTGGTTCCTAACGGGCTGGGCAGGCTGTGCAGGGCAGGTAGTGTAGGAGAGCAACAAAACAAGCAGGCAGACATGGAGCGACGCACAGGATTTGAACCCCTCCCTCCTCCCCCCTCCCTCCCTCGCATCTGTATTAAAGCGAGGTTAATTTTGCATTGCAGATTGAAGATGCGTCTGCGGGCCGCGTGGTGGCGAGCGGCGAGATCGATGCTTTTGTCAGCGTCCACCGGGGGGACGAGCGGCGCCGCTAACTGATTGATTCTGGCATGTTCTATTCAGCCCATTTTCAAAAAGGCCTGATTTGTATTTCTCTGTTTTGAATCTGTCACTGCACAACAGTCCACCCCCCAACACCCCCGTCTCTCTACCTCTCTCTGTCTCTCTCCCTCTCTGTCTCTCTCTCCGTCTCTCTCTCTCTCTCCATCTCTCTCTCTGTCTCTTTCTCTGTGTCTCTCCCTCTCCCTCTGTCTCTGTCTCCCTCTCTCTCTCTGTCTCTCCCTCTCTCTGTCTGTCTCTGTCTCCCTCTCTTTCTCTCTCTACCTCTCTCTCTGTCTCTCTCTCCGTGTCTCCCTCTTTGTCTCTCTGTCTCTCTCCCTCTCTCTCTGTCTGTCTCTCTCCTCTCTCTGTCTCTCTCTCTCTCTCTGTCTCTCTCTCCCTCTCTCCCCCTCCGTCTCTCTCTATCTCTCTCTCTCTCTCTCTGTCTCGCTCCCTCTCTCTCTGTCCCTCTCCCTCTCTGTCTCTCTCTCCCTCTCCCTCTCCCTCTCCCTCTCTCTCTGAACAAAGCAGTATGTGTTGTAAAGGATGCTGATAGGAGAGGAGGAAGGGGAAACTGGAGGAGAGCGTCTTTTTTGTTGTTGACAAATGAGAGCGGCTGCTTGTGAAACGTGTTGGCACGAGCGATGGGCAGCGGGGAGATGGCTCAGATTAACACCAGACACCATGCAGTCATGTACCGCTAACCAACAACAGACCTGTGTGTGTGTGTGTGTGTGTGTGTGTGTGTGTGTGTGTGTGTGTGTGTGTGTGTGTGTGTGTGTGTGTGTGTCTTTGCGGATGTGAGTGGAGGCAGCCAATGGATGACAAGCTTGAGATCATGGAGACGAGAGATGTTGGAAATCAGCGGTGCACGGCATCAGGGCTTGTGCGTGTGTGTCAAGCCCCAACCTCCGGTTCTGAAAAATGAAAGTGCAGTTCTTCAAATGACCACTTGAGGCTGGCTGCAAACGGCTTTTCCCATAGACCCATCCTTACTGTCATGTCTATCTGCACCATCTTTCATTCTTAAACTTAAATGTTTGTGAAGTTAGTTTTAGGTCGTGGAAAAATACAGAGGTCCAGACCTCTTGTGACCTCAATGGTCGGTACGGCCGTGTGTGTGTGTGTGTGTGTGTGTGTGTGTGTGTGTGTGTGTGTGTGTGTGTGTGTGTGTGTGTGTGTGTGTGTGTGTGACTGATACTCCCTCCAGCATGGAGGAAACAGCCCCGAGTGGACCAACCTCTCCTCTCTCTCCTCCTCTGAAGCATTGACCTGCATCCAGAGGGCAACTACAGCTTGAACATGTCCCCCCCCCCACCCACCCATCTACCCCCCCTGCTGTGAAGATGATGTCACACTAAATGCTCTGGACTCCTCTATGGGCGGGGCCTATGGGTGTGTCACTGGGCTCATGTGGCCAGCGCACAGGGCTTAAAGTCCACCACTTCACTGCACTCTGCACTGTATGTTGGGGGGGGGGGGGGGGGGGAGACCGTTCCCCTCCCCTTTAAAGAGAGAGGGACAAGTACACAGCACATATGTAAATGCAGGTATTTGAATAGGAATAATAACACACATAATATATAGCAGAGTATTGGATAACAACTGCTTTTTTCTTTCCTTTTTTATTTATTTTAACATTATCCTTCCTCTACTTTTTTATATCGTGATGCATTTTTCTTGTGCTTTTATTTTATTTTTTTCTACTGGCGTAAGTCTGTATATATACTGTATCTGTGGGTTGCAGAAACATACAATGACGACATTTTATTCTGGAGATTCGTTTGTTATTTTAAATGCTGATGTCTGAAAGCTGATGAGAAAATCTTTTTTATAATTGAATCTCGCTCGCTCTCTCTCTCCCTCTCTCTCTCTCTCTCTCTCCCTCTCTCCCTCTCTCTCTCCCTCTATATTTGGACAAGTTATATTTCAGGTATTGAAGACCCTGCCAGTCAGTCAGTCAGTGAGGACTTGCCTCCTGGAGACTGGGTGGACTCCTTGCAGCGCCTCGGCTGTGACCTGAGACACAAACTAGGACTGATGCTGCTGTAATCATGATGAATGGAAGGCAGGACACGCGTCACCATCTCCTCTCTGTGTGATAAATGGTGTAATATACTCTTATTTAGAGAGAAAAAAACTCATCATAGATCTTTGGATCATGGTAATATCCCACATTATATGTACTTAAAGAGCACTTATGGAATATCTGTTTTCTTTTTCTTTTTCCCCCCTCTCGCCTTTTTTTTTAATAGCTGTAAACTTGTCATTGTAGAATATTTATGAGGGCATTTTGTGTTAAAATGGCTTGGTTCTCAAAGTAACGCTTTTTTGTACGCATATCGAACATATGACATAATATACAAAATATTTCACTTCAAACAGTGCATGGGTATAATCTGCATTTTACACACACAAAAAGTATAAAAGACATCATGTGAGTGTTATTTTGCCCACATGCGGACAGATAACAGTATATATAATATATATAATAAAAATATAATATAAGGTTTAACTAGTCTCTTATGAGAAGTTGTACTGTATACACCTTACATAACTTACCCATGTCCACACAGAGCACATATTACCACTGCCTTCTCTATGAGTGTAGCCAGTGGCGACAGTCACACCTTGCTGAGATATTTGTAGGAGAAGCCAAAACATCAGTAAATTCACATCTAAATGGGACTTTTATGAAATTGCAGAGATACATAAAATCTATAAGCGGACGTCAAGATGTGGTGAGAGCTTCCAGCACACCCAGCAGGTGCGTGCGTGAGAGAGAGAGAGAGAGAGAGAGAGAGAGAGAGAGAAGAGATATATATTGGATATTGGAGTGTTGTATTGTAGGGCCTCTGTAGAAAATTCCTGCTCCAAATGATTTAAAAGTGTTTTGAATTTTGCAAATTGCAGTTTTGAGTTTGATTCGACTGCCTCTTTATATTACTATAGCATCTGACGTACTGTACGACCTCAACCCACTCACCCTCCCCCCAACACACACACACTCTCTCTCTCTCTCTCTCTCTCTCACACACACACACACACTTTTTAATTATTTGTGCAATTGCGTTCGAGAGAGCGATATCATATTCCGGTGGTAATTATTGTTCATATCCCCAAGTCTTATTGTTCTCATATCGTGGTGCGATGCAGAGTTAAGGTTAATATTTCCAAGCTTTTTAAGCTGCATCATCCTCTTCTAATTACAGAGGCAAACGCTCAACCTTGGCTCCACCTCTCTCTCTCTCTCCCTCTCTCTCACTCTCTCCCTTTCTCTCTCTCTTACATCTGATTCTTTCCCCCTCCATTTTCATAACGAATGTTTTTTGTTGTCTATTTAGCATGATAGCATCTTTGTGTGAATCGTGTCACCCCCCCCCCCCCCCCCTCCCTGATATAAATTACAGTGTGAGTTGAAAAACTTGAAATGCTCTGCCACCATCGTTGGGCCTTGTATGAAATTAATTGCTGGCGTGACAGATGATTGCAGCCCGCGCTGACGTTAAGGTCGTTAAGTTCTGCACACACCGTAATGAGGTAGACGGCAAACGCACGCCATTGGCTGCCTGTTGTTTACCCGGCGACCGAGGTTGGCTGCCGCTATTTTGCCCTCCGCGCCGAAGGAGAGGGGAGGGGCAAGGGGGGTGGTGGCTTCCAGGAGAACAGAAGAAGAACGAAGTGTTTGCTCTCAGTGTCCTGTGTGTGTGTCTGTGTGAGTGTACATGCATGTGTGTGTGTGTGTGTGTGTGTGTGTGTGTGTGTGTGTGTGTGTGTGTGTGTGTGTGTGTGTGTGTGTGTGTGTGTGTGTGTGTGGCGCAGTGGCCAGGCTGGATGTGACGGTTTTAAAGAGTCTGAACATGTAAATCAAAAATAGTTTGGGGCCGTAATGGATGTGTTTTAGTGGCTCTCTCCCAGGCAGGGGGCGCTCTCCCCCCTCTCCCCCCGCGTCCCGAACGCACGCCTGTCTGCTGGGATGATGTTTACAGTAATGGGGAGAGGCAGTCCAATTTCACCCAACACGCCAGGCTCGGGCGGCCACCTCTCTCTCTCTCCTCTCTTTCTCTCTCTCTTTCTTTCTCTCCCCCTCTCTCTCTCTCTCCCCCCCACACACATTTGAAAAGAGATGAGGTCGAAAACAACACTAACTTGGCGCACGGCAGCCACAGAGAGGCAGAGTCGCGGCTGCTTGTCAGAATCAAGAAGTATCACCGTGTGTTTCTCTCCCCTCCGCTTCCCAACTGTATCCCGTACCCTTGGGGTGTCACTCACACATGCAAACGCACACACGCACCCAAATAGACTTCTCTGTGTTCCCTGAGACACACACACACACACACACAGGTGTGCACACGCACACACACACACACACACACACACACACACCCAGGCGTGCACACGCACACACACACACACACACACGCACACACACACACACACACACACACACACACACACGGTGTAAAAGCCTGAGGGAATGATGTGAAAATAAGCCTGATATATTCTCCTGATGGCAGCATTTTCGTTGTCGTTTTATTGTCTGTCCTTTTGCATCCAGACAGCGTGGAGTAACTCAGGCAGACGTCCGCTCACCTGTCCCAACATAACGTATGTCTCTGTCCCAACATAAAGTATGTCTGTCTGTCCCAACATAAAGTATGTCTGTCTGTCCCAACATAACGTACGTCTCTGTCCCAACATAAAGTATGTATGTCTGTCCCAACATAAAGTATGTCTGTCTGTCCCAACATAACGTACGTCTCTGTCCCAACATAAAGTATGTCTGTCTGTATGTCTGTCTGTCCCAACATAACGTACGTCTCTGTCCCAACATAAAGTATGTCTGTCTGTCCCAACATAACGTGCGTCTCTGTCCCAACATAAAGTATGTCTGTCTGTATGTCTGTCTGTCCCAACATAACGTGCGTCTCTGTCCCAACATAAAGTATGTCTGTCTGTCCCAACATAACGTACGTCTCTGTCCCAACATAAAGTATGTCTGTCTGTATGTCTGTCTGTCCCAACATAAAGTACGTCTCTGTCCCAACATAAAGTATGTCTGTCTGTCCCAACATAACGTGCGTCTCTGTCCCAACATAAAGTATGTCTGTCTGTATGTCTGTCTGTCCCAACATAACGTGCGTCTCTGTCCCAACATAAAGTACCGGTATGTCTGTCTGTCCCAACATAACGTACGTCTCTGTCCCAACATAAAGTACCGGTATGTCTGTCTGTCCCAACATAACATACGTCTCTGTCCCAACATAAAGTATGTCTGTCTGTCCCAACATAACGTACGTCTCTGTCCCAACATAAAGTATGTCTGTCTGTCCCAACATAAAGTACGTCTCTGTCCCAACATAAAGTATGTCTGTCTGTCCCAACATAAAGTACGTCTCTGTCCCAACATAAAGTATGTCTGTCTGTCCCAACATAACGTGCGTCTCTGTCCCAACATAAAGTATGTCTGTCTGTCCCAACATAACGTACGTCTCTGTCCCAACATAAAGTATGTCTGTCTGTCTGTATGTCTGTCTGTCCCAACATAAAGTATGTCTGTCTGTCCCAACATAACGTGCGTCTCTGTCCCAACATAAAGTATGTCTGTCTGTATGTCTGTCTGTCTGTCTGTCCCAAGATTCAAGATTCAAGATTCAAGATTCAAGATTCAAGATTCAATACTTTATTGCCATGTCAACAGAGTTGATTGGAATTTGTTTCAGTGCAGCTCTAAAGAACAGACGTAAAAACAAACATAACAAATCACAGATTCAAACACAAAAGAGAATAAAAAAGTGGAAAAAAACACTACATAAAATATGAGAGAGGCTGAAATAGATAAATAAAGTGCACAGTTTTACAAGCAGCATTTGTTTACAAAAGCAGTATCGAGCTGCCTATAAAGTGCAATTCAAGTTCAAGTTCAATTCAAGCCTACGGATTTAAGGTGCGATTTAAGGTGCGAATGCAAAGAGGGTTAGAGTTCAGGAGGCGAACCGCCTCAGGATAAGTGCTGTTCCTGAGACGGGAGGTCCTGCACCTCAGAGACTGAAGCCTCCTACCTGAGGGCATGAGTTTAAAGAGAGAGCTAGCAGGGTGGGAGGGGTCGGCGATCACCTTCTGCATCTTGCGTTTGGTGCGTGTGGCATAGATGGAGGAAACGGATGGAAGGTCGTGGCCGATGATTTTGGACGCTATACGTACCACCCTTTCCAACCGTTTCCTCTCAAGGGCGGTAGTGTTGCCGTACCACACTGTGACTGAGAAGGTGAGTACGCTCTCCACAGTGGCTCTGTAAAAGTGAGCCATCGCCTCCCCAGACACACCAAACTTCCTGAGCTGCCTCAGAAAGTGAAGCCGCTGGTGGGCTTTGCTCACAATGTTACAAGTGTTGACTTCCCATTTCAGGGAGCGGCATATGGTGGTGCCCAGAAATTTCAGACTGTCGACCCTGTCGACGGGCTGGTCGCAAATGACCAGAGAGGGGGGCACTGAGCCGCTTTTGCGGAAATCAATAATCATTTCCTTGGTCTTATCTAAGTTTAAGACAAGATTGTTTAAAGTGCACCAGTTGACTAGGGCTGCCACTTCGGCCCTGTAGGCAGATTCATCACCGTTTTTAATATACCCGACCACCGTAGTGTCGTCCGCGTACTTAAAAAACGAAACAAATTGAGAGTGGGAAATAAAATCGTTGGTAAAAAAGTGCAAAGAGAAGGGCTGAAAGAACGCAACCCTGGGGGGCCCCGGTGTTGAGTCATAGTTCGAGAGAGCCTGTTGCCTATGTCTGTCTGTCCCAACATAACGTACGTCTCTGTCCCAACATAAAGTATGTCTGTCTGTCCCAACATAAAGTACGTCTCTGTCCCAACATAAAGTATGTCTGTCTGTCCCAACATAACGTGCGTCTCTGTCCCAACATAAAGTATGTCTGTCTGTATGTCTGTCTGTCCCAACATAAAGTATGTCTGTCTGTCCCAACATAACGTACGTCTCTGTCCCAACATAAAGTATGTATGTCTGTCCCAACATAAAGTATGTCTGTCTGTCCCAACATAAAGTATGTCTGTCTGTCCCAACATAAAGCTACTTTTGAATGCTAAAATAAAGCTGATAATGTACAATTTGATTCAAGAAAAAAGAAAACGTTCAAAGTACAACACAAACTGTCCATTTTGCTGCAACTAGACAGTGCTGCTTAATCCAGGACCTTACTTCCTGGAACTCTTGAGAGTAAAAAACTGGTCCATTGGCGTGAATAGAGATGTCGCGACTCTGGTCTGTCTGTCTGTCCAAACTTAACGTATGTCTGTCTGTGGCTTTCTGCAACACTCCATCTCTCAAGCTGTTTGTCTGCAGCTGAAACAGAGGAGTTGATCCAAAGAGCACAATATGAAGAGAGAGAACAGACAGAACAGGGCCTGGGGGCTATTTTGAATCTCACACATTTGGTTCCAATATAGCGGTTGGGTGTGAATTGCCGATATAAAAACAAACAAAATAATAATAATAATAATAATAAAGAAAGGTAGTAATTTTCATCCAGGCGGGAGAAAAGTTTTAATTATGCTAAGATTGTCTGGGGATGGCAATGCATTAACGAGGTGTTTATTTTGGTTGGCCCCTCAGTGTGAGAGCAGCTACGTGACAGCAGAGAGCCGGATGTGACGGTGTGCACGGTGACAACAGAGGACCTGCAGGCACACTCAGTGACACAAACTCACCTCGTCATATAGTTTGCACTGATGTAATTAACTTTTCACCATGGCCGTGTGTGTGTGCGTGTGTGTGTGTGTGTGTGTGTGTGTGTGTGTGTGCGTGTGCCTCACCCCTCACTGCTGCTGCAACACACCATTACATTTGGCAGTCTATGTTACTGCTGCCGCCGCCGTTCAGTCGCCCAAAATACACATTCCAACAGCACCAGAAACACAGTACAGTACATGTTGTTACTCATGTACTCACCACGTGATGATGAAATAATAATCCAAAATTACGGGAACCCGTCATTTTCAAAGTAAATCCAGAGTGAGCACTAACAAAGAGGGTTCCCTCTCTAACCAAAGTTACTTCCTCATTTGCCTGAGGCGCATGTGTGGATTTACTTTGAAAATGGCGGTTTCCCGTAACTTTGGATTATTACCATATTTCATCGCGTGGTCACAACATGTACATGTGAGGGTTTCTGGCACTGTTGGAATGTGTATTTTGGGCGACTGAATGGGTTCGGCAGCAGTACCATAGACCAGTGGTTCTCAAATGGGGGTCCGCACTTTGCCAGGGGGTCCCCGAAAAGTTTGCAAGTAAAAAAAAAAAAAAAAAAAAATTATTAAAAAATAAAATGCTACATGTTACTTATTCCTTCTCAAACTACTTCCTACATGGTGCTAGTCTATCAAAATATCTTGGCTGTCATTGATTGTGTTGCATAGTGGTTTTCTGTACTGTTGACAAATTGTGATATTGTAAGTCGCTTTGGACAAAACAAAAGTGTCTGCTAAATGACGTAATGTAAATGTAATGTAATAAAAAAAAAAAAAAAAAAAAATTGCAAAATCTTCATAGTTCAACGAAAATAGTTTATGCTTTAAATCTAAAATGGTTCATGGATTACCGTACATTCTACTAACAAACCTATCAAATTAAAAGTCAAGCACGTTACCGTGGAAACAATTAAGCTTAGCCCAAAATCACAAATCAGAATGAGGGGGTCCCCGGTATATTTTCTATCTTGTAAGGGGTCCTTGGCTGAAAAACATTTGAGAACCTCTGCCATAGACTGCCATTGTAATGCTAAGCTAGCAGTGAGGGGGAAACTGATTTTCTAATACATGCACACAGAGGAGAGAACGGCATCTACATGCTAGTTATACTAGTTATGTTAGTAATTATTATTACTATGGGGAATATGGCAAATAGGCGAATCTCCAGAAATGTTGCTGTATGCCTTTAACCAAGTTGTTTTACCTGCCTAAACACAACCAAAGTGTTAGGATGACGTCATCATTCCTACTTTGACGTCGTCATTCCTGCTATGATGTCATCGATCACTGATGATGTCATGATTCATAAGTGTCTCAATCATGCCTTCCGATGGTCGCTGGTAGGGGTGCACCGATCACGTTTTTTGCCACCGATCACCGATTGCCGATCACCTATGAGAAATATCTGCCCAACCGATCATCGACCGATCACCGATTACCGATTACCGATCACCGATATATATATATATACGCCCTGGGGTGTCCGTAAAAACACGAGGCAGGAGACAGATGGGAGTTCAACCGTTTAGTTGTCAGTTCTCTTCAGTACAGTAGTATAGGCTATTTACAGCATTATGACAGGAATAGTAGGATTGTGTGTGGTCTGGAAAAAGGAGGCAATAAAATATACAAACAGGTCAGTAACCAAGCTTGCTGTTATATAGGCCAATTATAGTGATAATTAACAACTAATAATATATAAATGATAATTAGGTAAACTGTAAGTCAGTTACTCTTAAACACCAGTCTTGAACCATGACTAAAGCCAAAGAGCTCCCACTCATAGAACCGGGGTTATGCACAATAACCGTCATACATTGGGATCCGCATCGAACGAACATCAAAACGACCCGCCCATCGAGGCCGAGTTACAGTGTTATAATTAGCAGCACTATGAGTGCGATCTACATAATGGTGACAGGGTTACATGACGGGAGAAACAACAGAATCACAAGCTACACACGAGCTAAACTCCATCCGAGTAGTGGCATTAATTAGCGCAACAGACAATCAAACCGCAAGTGCACGCCTAAACAAACGTTATTGCAATGATTGCAGCCAGGTAGATCGATCTAAAACCAAAAGGGAATGCAATACAGGAATGTTAACATAATAATGACTTACTGGTTGGTCATATACGCACACATGGAAGAAGGGGATTAGAAAATGTTCAACTGATGTCCAAAGAAAGGAAGAAAGTCCGTCTGAACGGAGCGCACATCCACATACTCAGCCGCACACTTTCGCTTCCTTCAAAGTGCCCGCGGGAACATCAATGCTTGCGTGGAAATTGTCTGTGTGTGCGCGTGCACTACCCCGACTACCACAGTACCACCGTGTCAATCTGGGACTTTAATACACACGGACTTAACAGCATGCAAATGCCTCGGTAGGCGGGAGGACTGGAGGTAACTTCTCTCTGCTGAGGCTGCTCTAATCACCAGCTGATTTGTGTGATTCAAAGACGCAAGGGGTGTGTTGACAGTCTGGTGCGGTGTGTGCATGGAGGTGAGTACACTGATGAAAGCAAAGCGTGTGCTTTGCAACACAATGATATAAACGTTAGAGCACAAATATGAAAGTTAAACGATTGACATTGAAGACATGAAAATGGGCTGCCTCATGTTTCTCACGTGCAGCATGATCGGCTATGCGATCGGCAACATTAAAGGAATATCGGAAACAGCAGATCACATATTTGAGGTCCAAATCGGCCGATACAGATTGCGTGTCGATCGATCGGTGCACCCCTAGTCGCTGGTGATGTCATAACACATGTGATGTCATAACACAGGTGATGTCATATCACCGGGAGCAGGCCCCCGTCTATAAGGGCCTGCTCCTGCAGGCCTTGGCCAGGGATTCATAATCTAAACTAGGATCATACCAATCTCTGCAACGTCTGCAATCTGCATAATCTGCAACCAGCAACTTCTGCAATCTCTCTGCAACCGTTCCCAAAACCTCGAACAGTGCAGCCCCAGCTATCAAGCTACCAAGTTCCACAACACCCCAGCTTCTCCAGACCTACCAAGTTTCCCGTGGTCATCAACTACCCGCGAATAGATCCACACGTCTAACCCCGATCCTGACACAAAGTTGTTTTATTTGCGCAATGTTTTTAAATTAATGTTCAAATTAACCAACGTTTGGTTTCAAATTGACACTGACATTAAACGTTTGCAGAAACGTAAAAAGCGTTGCCATGTAACAATCTTACAGACGTTATTGTGGAACTACACACGTGTTACCAATTTTAGAGGCGTTCCTGTGAAACATTAAAAAAAATGCGCTGTGGACTATTGTTGCTATTACACACTGTGCTGTGAGTCTAGAACGATGGAGCGGGCGTAGAAGGAACGCAACACACACAGACACACAGACAGACAGACAGACAGACAGACACACACACACACACACACACACACACACTCCCCACGGCAACCTTCACCGTCCTCTCCCAAGTGTCCTCCTATTGGGATCTTCTCTCCCTGACCCCTCCAGCATTGTGCTAGTACCCCCCCCCCCCCCCCACACACACACACACACACACACTGTACTCTAATCCAGGCACAAGTCCTTCACTAAGACACCTTATAAATAAGGTCACCGCCGACCCAGAGAGGGAGCGCTCAAGTCGGGGAGGAGGAGGGAAGGAGGAGGAGGAGGAGGAGGAGGAGGAGGAGGAGGAGGAGGAGGAGGAGGAGGGGGGAAGGGGAAGGGGAATAAGATCCGGTTATTTCTGTCCGTTTGTCGGAATTCTCGTCATGTGGAAGGGTCAAGGCCCTTCCTGCTCCCGCTCTGATCCCACAGGCAGGTAGGAGAGAGAGAGCAGAGAGAGAGAGAGAGAGAGAGAGAGAGAGAGAGAGAGAGAGAGAGAGAAAGAGAGGAGAGAGAGAGAGAGGGAGAAAGAGGGAGAGAGAGCGGAGAGACGAGAGAGAAAGAGAGAGATCAGAGAGAGGAGGGAGAAAGAGAGAGAGAGGGAGAGAGAGAGAGAGCAGAGAGGAGAGAGAAAGAGAGAGGTTCATTTTATTAACAAAAAAATAAAAGACAAAAATGAGGGCGAGGATTTCGCTGACGAGCGAGAAGAATGAAAAGGTTAATTGGGCTATTATCCTGCTGTAGTTTTTGAGGGATTTATAAGATGTCCTGCTCTCTCTCTCTCTCTCTCTCTCCCTCTGTGGGAGACATGCGTGCACGCTTTGCATGCACACGTGCACACAGTCTCTCTGTGTGTGTGTGTGTGTGTGTGTGTGTGTGTGTGTGTGTGTGTGTGTGTATGTCTCTCTCTCTCGCTCTCTCTCTCCCCTCCCTCTCTCTCTCTCTCACACACACACACATAATTTCATCAGAACAAAAAAAAACATCATATAGAGCAACTAAATCTTAAAGGTAAAACACACCGCTGGGTCCATTTAGTTGTTTTTTTGTATGCTCCTCCTAACTGGCCAAACTGATGTGATGTCATAGTGAGATATTTCTTCTAACTGGCCAAACTGATGTGATGTCATAGTGAGATATTTCCATCAGCTAAATGGAGTTCAGTAGCAAAAGATGTTTGAGCCATGTGAAACAACAACAGGTTTTTTGGAATCAAAGAGTGAGGACTTCTTTCTAGAGAGGTCATTCATCTGCACCAAGAGACATACAGGAAGAGGAGAGAGACCCACAGCAGCCTCAGTAGACCAGAATGCAATGCAGCTACTGTAAGACACATTTGAGTTTTGAGTCACCTTTTCTGGACTGGGACCCCTTGCACTCTTGCACTCTTGCAGTTACTGGGTGTTTACTAGGGATGAGCCAAGTACTCGGATGAAACGAGTATCCGGTACAGATCATGTACTTTTTAAGAGTATGATTATCATCTTGAGTACAGTGTAACAATATCCGTACTCGTGATTAGGGCTGGATATCATTTAAAAAAAATAACAAAACCAGTACCCTTAGTGATACAAATGTGTGGCTTGTTGAAAGGCATTCTGGGAAATGTAGGAGATGTACCCGCAAAAAGTAAATTACAACACTTCATCACAAAATAACTCCTGGAATGTACTGGACATTGATGAAATCTAACAGTGTTAAAGTAGCTTATCCAGGGGAGGAACTTTCATGTAATCGGCTTATCTGATTTAGTACATACACTTGACCCCTTTCCCCCCCAAATCAATATTTTAAGTTGAGTCGCTGATCATGCTAACAGAGACGCTAACGGAGACGCTAAAGGCACCTTGTTGCAAACACAGCCTTCCATGTAACCTTGGCGTGAACGTGTGGCTTTAGCTGATACTATCGCGGTGATGTAATGTCTGTCTTATCAGATGATCAGGTGATCACGCAAAGAAGCCCAATCAATGAGGAGCTTCTCTGTCAAGAGGAAGCTGTGAGAATGAATGAGATTGAATTAACGAGTGAATACATGTATAATTAATAATGCTATAAATGATATGCTACCTGCAGCGACAATTCTTACTCCCAAATAACTGAGACATCGTATTGATTTGTGTGCCTCGAAGCCAGTAGCACGTGGCATGTGTGGACAACTACTGTATGTGTTTATAACGGTTACACTTTAAATTTGATTTAATGGAATTCTGGGTAATGGAAACCAAGGGTTTGCTTTGGTTTCCATGGAGAGAAACCGTCACTGGAGATTTTTGTTGCACATTTTATCTATTCCTTTAATTTTTCAGTAATGGTTTTGTCAATTAATACTTCATTTAAAGACATCAATGTATCCTAAAGTCTCCCTCCCTAATTGTACTCCCCGTCATTGCTTCACCCCCTCTGCCGATCTGGGGAGAGTTGTAGACTAGCGCACTTCCTCCGACACACGTGCAGTCGCCAGCCGCTTCTTTTCACCTGACAGCGAGGAGTTTCACCGGCAGCGTGTAGTAGTGTGTGGGAGGATCACGCTATTCCCCCCAGTTCCCCCCTAGACCCCTTGTGTTGGTAGGCAGGGAATCTGCCAGTGCACTAACCGGACACCATTTAGGCTACATACCATGTAGCCTATGTATTCGCCTTATGCAGCCCCGCCCACTTGACCCATTGTATCGCGACTTCCTGTTCAAAACGCCGGCTGTTTTACCTGCTCAAACTAGTCTGACTCACCTGGTCAAACCTAGTTTGACTCAGACTAGGTTTATGAGTCACAGGAAGTGTAAATACACTCAGAATTTCCGATGTATTTACACTTCCTGTTAGTCTCTCAAGCCAGACGGTCTCTTCTGAATAAGGTGAATACATGATAGGCTACATACTGCAACCTCAACTACAATTAAGTTTCCTGATGGAATTCCTTCATTAATGGATTAACACTGTAACACTCATGCAACACCCCGTTTGCCCAAGCTGTCAGCAGATACAACATGGACGCACGCGCGTGCACGCGGTCGCACACAAACAGCACGTCACGTTTGTGTCTTTACTCCGCCTGCTTACTTGCTTAGCGGGAGAGAGGATGGAAGAGGAGGGCACTTCTCTGCCCCCGCCAGCGGAACCTCCTGATTAGCCACCACGCATTTGTTCTGTCCTCTGCAGATCACATGACAGATCACATGACAGATCACATGACAGGGGGGAAAATGAACAGCTGTCACAGTGTGATGTGTTAATTTCCTGACAGCCTCGGCGCTGAAACCAATTACTGATTTAAGGGCAGGGAGAGAGAGAGGCCCTCTGCACACGCTCATTAAGGCTCCTTCAAGACTAAAAGGATAAAAGCAAAACAAGACGAGAGGGAGAGAGAAAGAGAGAGAGAGTGGGAGAGAGAGAGAGTGGGAGAGAGAGTGGGAGAGAGAGAGAGAGAGAGAGTGGGAGAGAGAGTGGGAGAGTGAGAGAGAGAGAGAGAGAGAGAGAGAGAGTGGGAGAGAGAGAGTGGGAGAGAGAGAGTGGGAGAGAGAGAGTGGGAGGGAGAAGAAATAGAGAGACTTCCACACTCTGCTGCTGCTGTCAGTCGGAAACTTGGTCAAAGTCATTATCTTTTCTTAAATAATTATAAACAAAACTGCTGTAACTCAGGCTGCTGTGTCTTCTGACTGATGACAATATATTTGTGAAATTATTGCAGTACAAAAAGGACTGAGATAAAGAATAAAAATAATCTTTTTCCTGATCTTCTCATCTATCTCCTGTGCTTTCCCTCCTCTCTGAACAATATGCCTGCGTTATCTATCTCCTGTGCTTTCCCTCCTCTCTGAACAATATGCATGCTGATCCAAAAAGGTTCATAGTGTCTATACTTTACTTAGAAGAAAACCTAACGATCTAAATATGCATGCTGCTTGGGTTGGTTTGCCCAAAGACAACAGCACAGGTGAGACTAGATAGAGCATCATTTCTTACCAGCCTTTGCATCATCTGCAGCCTGTTCATGTCATGCCATCTCACCAGTACAAACAGGCATCGTCTAACATTTGTTTAGTCTCCATCTTTGTTGCTCACCACTCGTCATCACTGCGTTTCTGCACGGCTCTTCTCAGAGCTCACCTGTCAATTAAACAGTGTGGGCGGAGCTTGTATTTTCCGCTGATGCAGTTTGAGTTTCTCTCGTCTAAACAGAAACGTAAGGTGCCTCATTTTCTGCACAGCAAAATGGAGATTTTTTTTTTAAATAAAAAATATCATATAATTGGCTGTTACTTATCCCTCATGACTTATGCATTTGACTTCACAAAGACATTCTAATTGTTTTCACTTGCCCAAAATGTAATGTCAAATGAAATGCAAAAAGAACATTTCCAGCCCAGGTGGTACCGTGGAGTTAACAACTGACATACCTACCTATCGCATGGCGATAGCCGGTTTACCTTGCATTGCATTTACAGCCGTTTACGGCCAAATTACTCCAAACCAGGCGGCAGACATCTTAACTCTCTCTCTCTCTCTCTCTCTCTGTCTTTCTCTCCCAGACCCTCCCAGGCGGAGGGCCAACAGGGGCAGCCATATCCCCCATGGGCGTGCTGTTCTGCGCTCCATTCCAGCAGCAGAGATAATGTGGGAATATTTATTCACTCTCCTGTGTGACCTGCTGTGCGCCCAGCGCCATGCGGCTGTAATTGGGACGGCGGTTAAGGGGGCCGCCGGGTTATTCCAACGACGGGGCCCGGCATCTTTAGAAACATGGCCCCCGGTCCCGGTCCCTGTCCCCGTTCCCCCGCTCAGCCTAATCTGCTAATAATACCTCTGTCTAATGGTGTCAATGGCCATACATCACCCCAGGAGAGGGAGAGAGAGAGAGAGAGAGAGAGAGAGAGGGGGAGGGGGGGGGGGAGGGGGAGATGCATGCCTGCTGACAGGGTTGGAGATTAGAATACTATAATCACAAAATAAAATATGGAACTGCAGTCTGTTACAACAGTGACTCTCAACGCTACACACACACACACACACACACACACACACACACACACACACACATGTATATATATATATATATACATATATATACATATATCATATAAATCAATATATATTTTAAAGATCCTTAATTTAGTCCACATTAGATGACATTTAGGTTCTCGAACCCAAAGGAATATATATATTATATAGTATATTTTAGATATGATTTTGTCCAGAATTCCATATTGTATGTAGAGAGATAATAGCGAAACTATGATCCAAACAGTCATTCTTCTACATTAACTAATTGTGTTCACTTCTTGTAAATGAAATACAGTAATGCTGAAGTTTAACAATTCGTCAATTTTCTGGGGACCCCCTGGAAACCCCTCAAGGACCCATTATTGCTGGTCCCCGGACCCCTCGTTACCGTCACTGAAGACCATCCATAAGGTTTCAGAGCAATGATGATCACTTGTTGGGTTTCAAAAAAGCAGAAAAGGGGGGAAAGCATCTTAATTGTGAGATTATAGACGGTTTTAACTTGACAACAAAAACATTCTAAATTGAACCCCCGCTCACTTCCTGTTGCAGTGTTTGCTATGGACATAAAAGAAAAGAAAACATTCAAGTGCAGGACTGACCATTCCGTGAAAACCGTCTATACAGCTGAGCGGCGAAAACAAAAGTAACGATGTCGAGTGAATATTTCTGCAGTTTGCCGAATGCTGAGAAAAAGGAAGTGCTGTGGGGTTGCGCTCTGGTGAAAACCATCTATAGACACAAATTCCATTTTACACAGCTTACAAGAACGCTGTTGGATAATATTCTGCATGACACATTGGTGTCTTTACATTACAAAAAGTCAATATAACTTCATATAATATAATATATATACATATTATGTCTCTCCATGTGTTGGAGGCAGGTACATCACTAAATTAGATCACAGTTGCTAAGCAGGTATAATCAGAAATCTCCGAGCCATCTTTCCAAGCCACGCTGAATAGGAGTAAGAACCCCAGGACCATTAAATGAAGGTCCATGGACACCGGCCCTTAAATCAACTGTTCAAGTCCCTAACAAGCTTAGGCGTCACGCGGCCATGGTCACCAACCACATGGAAATGAAGGCGCATGTTAATGAGGTCTTGATGGAGAGCCGGGGTTTTGATGTGGAGAGCTAAAACAAGACGTTCCCCCCCCCAAGTCTTTAGAGATCAAATTATGTCTGTATATCAAATAACTGAGTGACTTACACAAATACAAGAGGGTGGAAAAAATAATTGATTCCATGGCTTTCTTACAATACAGAGAATTGTAAAGCAAACTCAGAAAAAAAACGTCTGTTTTCTTTTGTTCATAAATAGATTATTATTTTTAATTTCTTTAGATGAGATGCAGAGGGTCTCCCATGAGAGGCGCTTGGCTAGTTATTCTGCACAGCTTGTGTGTTTTATTTATACAATTGGGTGTGAATAAACAAACTGTTTCTGATAAACTGACTTTAAAGACAAGAAAAGGCTGTTTGAAGTGTAAAAATGTAGTTCTCTCAATAAATGGAGGCCAGATGACTAATGGCATTGTCTTTCTACTGCATCAAGTTATTTCTCTTTGATTGTTTGACTTGATCAAAGCGATATCAAACTCACCCATATTCAGGTGCTATTTTGTAATTCATTACAGCAACCGTTTTGTTCAAGGCGATTTGAAGCTAATTGTCGCAAAGCCAAAAAGGGTCCAGATGTGAGATTAAGTAGCCTTTTCTTGTTGTTTTGGTACAAGATTGTAGCTGTAGCTGTATTATACACAAAATTACAACATCTCATACATGAGTATGAGATGATTGTTATACACCATGTGATCTGTGCTCCATCGTGTTCTTAAACGTGTGCTGAATCAAGCCTCGTCAAAAACCAGAGGAGAGGAGACTTTGCCAATCAGGCGCTGCCTCCATCTGAATAGGATTCTTTGAGCTTGTTTCTCCCATTTGCATACAGGGACAGCTCCTCTGGCGTCCCGCGTGTTTGATGCCCCAACTCTCCTGTGACCGGGGCGACAGTGGGACGTTTTGCGTGGGAGGACAGCTTGATCTTCAGGCTTCTCTTATTGACTGGCCCGGTGCAGCGGTTCTGGCTGGCTGCTTCCCTGAGGCCAGTATTGACACGTGGGTTCTGGTTTGGATAGCAAGGTCGCCGGCGCCGGACTAGGACTCTCCAGCGTTGATTAATTGAGGACTCTCTTACTCGCGTTGATTAATGACGCTGTTATGCAGTCGTCGTCTTCTTCACTCTTTTTTATTTCGGCGGAACTCCAACTTGTGTGTGGGCGCACTGCAGGGGAGAGACCTCCTGAAGAGAAAGTTAGCGGGGGGCTGCTTCGTTCGATTGTACAGCGTGTTTTTCAACATGTTAAATGTTGTCTCACTCCCAGTTGCTTAAAATCACTGCTTACTTGTCTCATATGCCTATATTTTTTGTTTTATTTTTTAATTTGTGGGTAGTCTATTAGGCCTACTTGTTTTCTGATTTCCCACATTTTCTCCCCAATTGTACTTGGCCGATTCCCCCTATGTCGATCTGGAGAGAGCCGTAGACTAGCACATGCTTCCTCCGATACATGTGCAGTTTCCGGCCGCTTCTTTTCACCTGACAGCGAGGACATTCACCGGCAGGGTGTAGTAGCACGTGGGAGCATCACGCAATTCCCATCAGTTCCCCTCCTCCCCCAAACAGGCGCCCCGACCTACCAGAGGAGGCACTAGTGCAGCAGCAACCAGGACACACTTCCCACCCCATAGACATTGTGCCTGTATGTGCCCGACCAAGCCGAAGGTAACACGGGGGGGGCTTGAACCTGCAACCCTTGTGGTGGTAGGCAAGGGAATCTATCGCTGCACCCCGCGTCCACCTAAAGTGAAAGTGAAAGCTTTGGTTTACCTCATCGACGTCGACCATCTCACCCACCCAGATTACACCCTAAAACAAAACGCGATTGAGTCTAAACTCTGTGTAAGCGTTCATGACATCATTTACATGGCTGCTGTGATGCACAGTGCAGGTGTCGGCATCAGGTACAGTTCACAGAGTCACCACAGTGCCTTCTACAGTCTGTCTGCTCCCACCGGGTGGCTCCTCTCCTCTCCCCATCCTCCTCTCCTCCCCCTCTCCTCTCCCCATCCTCCTCTCCTCCCCCTCTCCTCTCCCCTCTCCCTTCCTCTCCCCCTCCTCCTGGTGGTTTTGTGTGTGTGCAGTAAGCTAGCTGCTGTGCGGCTAATACATGCAGTTTGCGCAGCTGCGGAGCCGGGCGGCAGACAGCCGATCATGGTGTGATTTATGACGCTGACCGCTGGCTGCGCGGCGCAGGCTAATGACACCTACACTAAAGTCATTGATTTGTATGAATGCCCTCCGCTCTTCATCTATCACCATTTAATGTTGGGAGTTTGCAATGCAGAGGTGTGGGGGGGAGGGGGCGACGGAGAGAGGGAGGGAGGGGGTGTAGCATCACAAGGAGGAGGTGAAGAAGAAGAACAGGAAGGAAGAGAAAAATCGACATCCAACTACTACGAACACACGGGATGGTGTGGATGCAGATGTGGAATCGAACACACGGGATAGTGTGGACGCCGAGGGGGAATCGAACACACCGGATGGTGTGGACTAGGGGTGTCAAAATTAATCGTATAATCGATGCATCGCGATGCGGACGTGTGAATCGAATCGAATCGTTGACAGATGAATCCTTGAATCGTTTAAATTTCTGTTGACATTCAGATTTTAAAGCACTTTCTAAGTAAACAAGGGCCTTGATATTTATCTGACTGCTTGTATTCATTGATGAAAAGTAGCCATGTGCAGTAATAATACAGAAAATTGAGGATTTGATACTTGGAGCTGCAATACTGTTTGAGCTGTATCCAGATGCATCATGATGCATCGTGGAATCGAATCGAAGACAGATGAATCGTAATCGAATCGAATCGTGAGGCCAGTGAAGATTCACAGCCCTAGTCTGGACACCGAGGGGGAATCGAACACACGGGATGGTGTGGACACCGAGGGGGAATCGAACACACGGGATGGTGTGGACGCCGACGGGGAATCGAACCTGCGAGGGGGTAAAGGCGGAGTCCCGGCACTCACCCACCCACCCCCAACCCCTGCTCCTCCCACCTCCTCCTTCCCAAGTCATGAGTCATTTGCTGCTCCACTAATACCTCCCCCTTCTCCCCTGCTTTATGGAAATGGCCGTGAATTGTGGACGGTGGACACTGTGCTCAATAAAGCAGATAATAGCAACAACAAGGAGCGAAACGCAAGAATTACCTTCTGGCCTACCGGAGAGAGGCAGAGAGACAGAGAGGCAGAGAGAGAGAGAGACAGACAAGAAGAGAGAGAGACAGAGAGGCAGAGAGACAGAGAGAGAGAAAGAGAGAGAGACAGAGAGGGGGGAGAGAAAGAGAGAGATGGGAGGGGTGGAGGAGGGGAGGAGGGGAGGAGGGGAAAAGAAAGTGGGAGCAGACTGAACATGGATACCCATTTACTTTTTCAGTACAAAAGTATTCAGAATTCCCAATCAGATGAAACAGAGCTCGTTCATTCAATAGTCACGTACTCTATTACATTCTATTACATGCTCATTGTAACTGTAAGTATTGACTATAGTATAGCTGTGCATGATGCAAACACACACACACGCACACACACACACACAGACAACACACACACAGACAACACACACACACTCAAACACTTTTTCCAAATACATTCCTGTGACGCCTATCTTAACTTCCACCTCCCACAGGAAGGACAAAGTGTGTGTGTGTGTGTGTGTGTGTGTGTGTGTGTGTGTGTGTGTGTGTGTGTGCGCGTGTGCGTGTGCGTGTGTGTGTGTGTGAGCGAGACAGAGAGTTAAATCTGTTGCAATGCAGGAAGGGCCTTCCAGGAAGGGGGCAGAAGATGGATGGCCTACTGGGAAGACTTCTCATCACTTGAAAACACAAGTCCACAACTTCTACAAGTGCCACTCCACAGGAAAGACAGGGACAAGAGACCAATCCACAGGAAAGACAGGGACAAGAGACCACTCCACAGGAAAGACAGGGACAAGAGACCACTCCACAGGAAAGACAGGGACAAGAGACCCCTCCACAGGAAAGACAGGGACAAGAGACCACTCCACAGGAAAGACAGGGACAAGAGACCACTCCACAGGAAAGACAGGGACAAGAGACCACTCCACAGGAAAGACAGGGACAAGAGACCCCTCCACAGGAAAGACAGGGACAAGAGACCACTCCACAGGAAAGACAGGGACAAGAGACCACTCCACAGGAAAGACAGGGACAAGAGACCCCTCCACAGGAAAGACAGGGACAAGAGACCACTCCACAGGAAAGACAGGGACAAGAGACCACTCCACAGGAAAGACAGGGACAAGAGACCACTCCACAGGAAAGACAGGGACAAGAGACCACTCCACAGGAAAGACAGGGACAAGAGACCACTCCACAGGAAAGACGGGGACAAGAGACCACTCCACAGGAAAGACAGGGACAAGAGAGCACTCCACAGGAAAGACAGGGACAAGTGCGACTCCACAGGAAAGACAGGGACAAGAGACCAATCCACAGGAAAGACGGGGACAAGAGACCCCTCCACAGGAAAGACGGGGACAAGAGACGAGAATAAAAAACAAAAACCAGGACATAACACAATCCAGACTAAAACAGCAGCAGACTTTAATGTAAAGCAACATATGATCCTATGTATTTCAATGGGTAACAGCAGTAAGGGTAATTGACGGCTGATGCTCTCATCCAGGCTTACATTTAAATTCAATATAGTGGGATATACAAAATGTGACAATAAGTTTCGCGGGGCTGAAAAAATTAATTACGATATGATGATTAGCTCCATATTATTCTGCTATATACGGTAATCCCAAATGAGACGCCTGGCCATCACAATATATCACGAGCTCTCCATCCAAATGAGATTATTTTCACTTTGTAAAGGACATTTTTAAATTGTTGCTCACATTCCAACGGGCAAATGTCATCGCTAGCAAGATTTGCGGCTCATAAATAAACAGAATTGTGCACGGTCACACTTTGTTGTCATTGAAGTTTTATTACATTGTATCAAGTTATTTACGCATGTGTTGATGAGCTCAACATCCTCACTCTTATCTCTCTCTCTCTCTCTCTCTCTCTCTCTCTCTCCGTTACCCAGAGGCTATCTCGCTCTCTCATTTGATGACACGGCGCAGATGGAGTCATGACTCATGGCGTACGGCACCAGATTCAATTACTGCCGATGTAAACAAGCCTGTCAGTTATGCTAATCCAAACCACCACCGGCCGGGGTGAAGACAATAACAAAGGAGGAACAACAGGAAGAGGACCTGTTGGACACCTGGACAGATCCGTCTCTCATGCCTTCACACGAACAACACTCACATCAGCCCAGAGTTGTTTTCTACCTCCAGTGCTTTCACTACAACCTCGACCCATTTGCACAGCCGATAGCTGCTGTTTTGGTCTCTGAAAGGACACGGCATAATGTGGACTTCCAGTGCAGATAACACTGTCTGACAACACCACCATGTCTCCATCTATAACACTGTCTGACAACACCACCATGTCTCCATCTATAACACTGTCTGACAACACCACCATGTCTCCATCTGACACCTTCAATTGCTTCCATACCTATGAAGGAATGTCAGAATGTACGACCTTCTAGACGTCAGCTCTGATTTTTGGGTTTGTCTCGTCTTATTTACTAGAAGCATGTCTCAAAGGGCTGTACATGGCATCATATTATACAGAATAGGGATGTTCATCAATTATCGAAAATCGATAATCGATCGTTAAGGATTGGAATCGATCCTGTGGCATTTGGATCGATTTTTTAATTATTAAAAAAAAAAAAAAAAATTTTTTTTTTTTTTTTTTTTTTTGGACTAGGTTTGGGTGGAATTCGTTCCTCCTCGCCCCACTCCATTGCACAGCCTACTAACGTGAGGTGGAGCTTCATATAGTCTCTAGTTTTCTGGCTGGGCACGGGCCTTTGTGCCAACAAAACTGTTTTAAACATGAGAAATTCACACCGGCATGCGCCGGGGACAGCAGTGTTGGAGAGGAGACACATTGAAATAAAGAGTTCATTGAGGAGAACACGTTGTCTTTCGTATTTTCTGCCATAGGCATTCATTTTGTTAAAAAAAAAAAAAAAAAAAATTGAAAAAATTGAAAAAATTGAAAATTTTCTAAGTATTAATAAAATCGATAATCGATAATTGATCGTTAATTCTCACCGATTATCGATTTTGGAAAATTTTCAAAATGAACATCCCTAATACAGAACATGTCAGAGACATACTACATCTATTTGCATACCTACATGTTTATAGCATGTCGTAGGTTAGATACTATAGGCTGACTTAAGGTATTATGGGACACTTTTTGACTTTTTGCCTTGTGGAAGCTTTCTTGCCATGAATTTAAACAATAGCCCAACAACACATGATACATTTCTGTAATAGTCAAGATGTTACCTAACCTTCTGAGGTGGAATGAAGGTTACATTATATTCCAAGGAGGCGTGGCATCCCATTTTGTGTGAACTGACCCAAAACCCCTTTTTTCTGTTGTTTGGCATTATGTTTGGTATTATGGGACGAAGTGTTTCAGTTCAGTTCAGTTCACTTTATTTATACAGGAAGGGATAAAAAATGCAGCACATGAAACAAAATAATTAAATATACAAAACAATAGTCAATTGCACTACATACAATTATAAAAACCTGACAAAACATTACATTTTCAAACATTCATTCATTCATCAATACAATCAACAGCAACAACAAAAATGTAAAACCTGGGAATGAGTCGGATCAGTGATTACAGGTGTTTTCTAGCATCAGATGTTGTTTGTAGGCTTGTTTGAAATGTGAGATGGAGGTTATTGCTCTGGTGTGGAATGGGATCTCGTTCCAAATTTTGGTGTATGTGTGGCAAAATGATCTTAGTCCATAATTATTTTTGTAGGTTTGGTATTATGGGACAGAATACCTTATGATGGATTTAGGCTAGTGTAAGCATTTACTGCACAATTTAGTACTTTACCTTTATTTATACAGGGGGAGTGTCACTGAGAGCAATGCTCTCTTTTTCAGGAGTGCCCTGTTCACATTCACACACACATTCACACCTGGAAGCTGACCAGTACAACCACAGTCTGATCTGCTGGCCACTGATCAGCTCCACTGGAGCGGTTGGGGTTAAGGGCCTTGCTCAAGGGCACCTCAGTGGTGGTAATGAGTAGGGATGGGCATCGAATTTCGAATTTTCGAATAATCGTTGTTATTATCAAGGTCGACTTTTATTATTGAAATTCGAAATTCGATTTTTTTTTTTTTTTTTTTTTTTTTTTTTTGAGTGAAATGTTGCATTGTCTCCCCTGATTCTAAGTATAGTCAAATCGCTTGGTTTGAGCAAATAAAACAATTTTTATAAGCATTTTAAGCAAGGTTTATGGAAAAATTAATGGCAGATGAAATCCCATGAAGAGGGAGAGGGGGTGACTTTGGCACCCCTTTGGCACTCAGACCTGAGCCTACTAAATATTTAATGAACCACTCATGATTGTCAAAACTGTTTTTTATTTTCGAAAATGTCAATGTCATGTAACATGTTCTTTACTTCAGTGGTGCAATGCTTGTTTGAGCTAAAAATCCACAGCAGAAGCTTTTTATATTAATTAATAAAGCCGTAGACTTAGAATCAGGGGAGACAATGCAACATTTCACTCACAATTTTTTTTTTTTTTTTTTTTTTTTTTACATTTTTTTTTTTTTTTTCGAAATTCGAATTAAATTCGAATTTGGCCAGCGAATTTCGAATAGTGTTTTTGCTAGAAATGCCCATCCCTAGTAATGAGGGAGGGGCAAGCGCTGCCTTTTTCACTTTCCCCACCCAGATTTATCCTGCCAGTCCCGGGGATTGAACCGACGACCTTCCGGTCACAAGCTCGCTTCTCTAACCATTGGGCCACCACTGCCCACCACTGCCCACTGTACTACTGTACTGACATTTTAAAATTAACCAACATTTTCAAATTAATGTTGGTGCGTGATGCTCCTGTGGGTCGTTTTAGAAGGGTAGAACGTACTATCTGGTCATAATGGGTTGGACTTGTTGAATAATGCATGCATAGTGTTAAAGGATTATAATTATTTGTTTACTTTTAAACTGGCACTGTGTGAAATAGATTACAAGCATGAATCACAAACGAGCGCACAATCAAATGCACAAACACACCTTATTGTCTTAAAGTACTTCCATGAAAACAATCTGGGATCCATGAGGCATGTGGAAATGGTTGCAAGCACCTTGGAATTTCGTCTTGTTCCCGGTCATGTTTGATGAATGTCAAACACACTTAGCCGGAATGCCCTTTCCTACATACACTATCTTCCAGCCAAGCCTTCCCCCGGATTTACTGTTTCTCTATGCTTTTATACTCGGCTTGTTGCTTTTCATTGATTAGTAGATTACTTCCTGAGACAGGTAATGGAAGCACGTCCTTCTTTTGATGTCCATGCATTGACATTGCCATTTGTAGCGAATGAAAAGACAGTTTGGCAATATTGATAGTAGAGATATCAAAATCAATAAACGCTTCCCTCAAATGCCATCGTTCTTCTCCCGCAAGTGTGTGAACATTCATGAAAACACATCCTGCGGAACTTAAGAGAAATGCAATTTCAGTAAAGTGTGCACTCTAAAAGACGATCACACGTGCACGTGACCATCACACATGCACGTGACCATCAGACGTGCACGTGACCATCACACGTGCACGTGACCATCACACGTGCATGTGTTTAATTGAGGACATTTGCATTACTTTTCAACGCAATATACTACAGTGTATCTTAAGCAATGCATACTACCACAAAATAGGCTGTAATTAACACTTAGACAATTGAATCAATCAATCAATCACTCAATCAATTAATTAATGAATCAATGAATTAGTCAATTAATCAATGCCTGAATCGAACTGGTTCTCATACACATGATCAAATCTGTGCATACATACTGTGTGACTTGTTTGAATCCCGTTAAGGATACTGGTGGAGCTCATAAGGCATCATAACTTTATATAACTGACCCGTTTAGGGTAAAATAGATGATAGAAAAGATTATGTTTTGGGCATAACTGACAGGTCGCGTGTCCACTGTCCAGTGATTGTGCAGCTAGCCGATCAGGTCAAACCACCCTGACACCCTCCTCTCCACACTGTAGGTCTGCTGGAGTCAGTCAAACCACCCTGACACCCTCCTCTCCACGCTGTAGGTCTGCTGGAGTCAGTCAAACCACCCTGACACCATCCTCTCCACGCTGTAGGTCTGCTGGAGTCAGTCAAACCACCCTGACACCCTCCTCTCCATGCTGTAGGTCTGCTGGATCCACCCTGACACCCTCCTCTCCACACTGTAGGTCTGCTGGATCCACCCCGACACCCTCCTCTCCACGCTGTAGGTCTGCTGGATCCACCCTGACACCATCCTCTCCACACTGTAGGTCTGCTGGATCCACCCCGACACCCTCCTCTCCACACTGTAGGTCTGCTGGAGTCAGTCAAACCACCCTGACACCATCCTCTCCACACTGTAGGTCTGCTGGAGTCAGTCAAACCACCCTGACACCATCCTCTCCACGCTGTAGGTCTGCTGGATCCACCCTGACACCCTCCTCTCCACGCTGTAGGTCTGCTGGAGTCAGTCAAACCACCCTGACACCATCCTCTCCACACTGTAGGTCTGCTGGATCCACCCCGACACCCTCCTCTCCACGCTGTAGGTCTGCTGGAGTCAGTCAAACCACCCTGACACCCTCCTCTCCACGCTGTAGGTCTGCTGGATCCACCCCGACACCCTCCTCTCCACGCTGTAGGTCTGCTGGATCCACCCCGACACCCTCCTCTCCACGCTGTAGGTCTGCTGGATCCACCCTGACACCATCCTCTCCACGCTGTAGGTCTGCTGGATCCACCCCGACACCCTCCTCTCCACGCTGTAGGTCTGCTGGATCCACCCTGACACCATCCTCTCCACGCTGTAGGTCTGCTGGATCCACCCCGACACCCTCCTCTCCATGCTGTAGGTCTGCTGGATTCTAAAGCTGCTTGATTGCCGGAGCCCTCAAACCGCGGCTGAGAGACGATAACGAGACGTCACAGCTTTACACGCAGGTTTTAGAAGGAGAGGGAACATTTGTCATTTAGGCGTCTCTCCGGTCGGCGCGTCTGTCAGCCCAGGCTCCTCCAACGGCGAGACGGATCCAATTACCAGCCGCGGACATCTCTAACGAGGTGGCAGGAAGAGGCTGCCTGGACAAACAACGCCCGCGCCCAATAATGAGAGGCCCTCATTTGAGTGATTTGAGTCTCTCTCTCCCTCCCTCCCTCTCTCTCTCCCTCTCTCTCTCTCTCTCTGTCCCTCTGTCTCTCTGTCTCTGTCTCTCTCCCCTGGACTGAAATCTGCTGCAAAATATTGGCTGCATTGTTACGTTTATTCATCTTTACAGTTTTCCTTGTTTTCAAAGTTTCACACATAATCGCAGAGAGAGAGAGAGAGAGAGAGAGAGAGAGAGAGAGAGAGAGAGAATTGAAAACAAAGTGCCTTACATACATATTAAGTGTAAAACTTCCCTACCTGTAAAACACACACACGCATGCTCCCACGCACACACATGCACGCACACGCACGCACACACACACACACACACACAAACACACACACGCATGCTCCCACGCACACACATGCACGCACACGCGTGCACACACACACACACACACACACACACACACACGCAGACAAGTACACACAGTGCTCAAACTTGGGAACGGGTGATTATTAATCATTCCAGAGCCAGCCTTGTCAATACAAATGATACAAATAACAACACCACAGAGAGGGAGAGAGACAGAGAGAGAGGCAGAGGGAGGGAGAGAGACAGAGAGGGAGAGACAGAGGGAGAGAGACAGACAGACAGAGGGAGAGAGACAGAGAGAGACAGACAGAGGGAGAGAGACAGAGAGAGACAGACAGACAGACAGAGGGAGAGAGACAGAGAGAGAGGCAGAGGGAGGGAGAGAGACAGAGAGGGAGAGAGACAGAGAGGGAGAGAGAAAAACTTTCACAAGTAGCTCATTCCCCCTCATTCTCTGGCATAGCTAACCAGGCCATGGATTGTCAATGGCGGCAGTGGGATCAATGCGCCAGGCCTCTGTGCGTCGCATCGATTTCCCAACTCCCAGATATCACAGACTCTTCATCAACAACAGCACAGTGTCCTTCTTCCCAAACCATCAGATCGAAGGAGCTCCTCTCCTGAGACGAAGCCGCCATGCACCGCGGCGGCTGCAGTGCCACTCCTCTCTCTCCCTCTAGTCACTCGCCCACCCTCCACCCCCCCTCACACCTCCGACCCCCATCCAGTCCCCCCCCCCCCCCCCTCCCTGGGGAGCCGAGGTGTTTTGCTGCCCTCGCAGCTTTCTGTGAGTGAGCCGCGCGCTCGACAAACACACTGCGCGTTTATGAATGTATAATCCCCACAGTGTGAGCAGGTACAGATCAATAGGCCTCATCACAGACGAAAGAGAGGAGAGTGTGTGTGTGTGTGTGTGTGTGTGTGTGTGTGTGGGGAGGGGGGGGCAGGCTCATCTTATTTTCTCTTTAATTATTCTTAGATTAAGTAGGCCTATATATATGTAATTTATTTCCTTATTTGAGAACACTAATGTGTGACCCAATATTTTTTATATATGGTTTATTTTGTCACTATTAAGTGGTAGTCGTTGCCACAAAGTAGTAATTTGGGTTAAGACAGTAATTCATATTCTACGGTTTATTTATTTTCAACTCCTCCACACTGCTCAAAATTAATAGCTAAATATTAAGTTTGTAGCTTATTTATTATAGAGATTTTTTTTTATTTTTCTGAGATTTTATTCATCCGTTTCTCGAGAGCCAATATGTTTTTTTATTCTTTATTTAATATGAGGCCGTTAACAGGCAACCAAAAGACATGGCAGTAATCCCTCCGAACATGGCTGTTAGGACAACCACATTTTTCCCCTTACCGAACGGAAATGGATCATTTCCTGTCAATTCCTGAGATATTAATAGATTGGGGGGCGGGGGGGTGGGGGGGCGGTGACCATTCATGAATCTACTTTAATATTTAAAGAAGGGAAGGTGACGAAAAGAGATGAGGAGAGAGAGAGACAGAGAGGGGGGGGGGGGGGGGGGGTTGGGGGTGGGATGGTGTTGGGGGATGGGGTGTAGCTGTATCTGCTGCCCAATTTGATCCATTGCCGCAGTCCTACAGTAGGACTACAGTCCTACAGTAGGACTACAGTCCTACAGTAGGATTACAGTCCTACAGTAGGACTGTACCTCTCCTACCTTTCCACTCCGAAAATTAGAAATAGGAATCTTAAAATCTGGAGCGGCTTATCATCACAGGTAACACAGACTGCGTTCAGACTGTGTATGTGTGTAGGGATGGGTATCGTTCAAAATTTTTCGATATCGATACCGTTTCGATACTTTGATTTCGATACCGGTTCCTGAACGATACTTTTTTCGATACCAATTTTTAGAAAAATCCATTTTAACAAAAATAAAACTGCATTACACATTGACAATTATGATACAAATCTGTATTTTTTTTTTTCAAGTTTTACAGCAGAAAAAAACCCTACTGTATTTAACATAACTTTAAGTTGTCTAAACTTATTACTGTCCCCACAAAAAAAATTGGAGTACCGGTACTACAAAGGAAATAAATGTAAAACAAATAAATGAGTGCAATAGTTTTCAGTGCAAAACGGAGAGTTGCAAATGAGTGTTTAATATTCACTGATGCAACAGAACGCTATTCTTGTCCAAACTGATGAGATGGCTCCACTTCATGCATGGAAGACAATAGTTGAGCATTGACTAGCCTATCAATATGGCACAAAGTGAATCCCATTTATATTCAACAAACTATCATGACATAAGCGTTTGTTAACGATTTGCTAAAAATACATAATGGGCGATAACTGCCCGCTTGCATATAACGTTAACACTAATTAATTGAACATCTAACGCTAGCATTGCAGATCAGTGTTTAATGCTCACTGCTGCAACAGAACGTCATTCTTGTCAAAACTGATGAGACAGCTCCACTTCATGCATGGAAGACAATAGTTGAGCATTGACTAGCCTATCAATATAGCTTTATTAAATGGCACAAAGTGAATCGCATTTACATTCAACAAACTATCATGACATCAGCGTTTGTTAACGAGTTGCTAAAAATACACAATGCCCGCTTGCGCATAACGTTACCGCGCCAATTAATTAAACGATCTAATGCTAGCTACAACTCACAGCCAGACTGTCAGACTGAGGGATCTGATAACCGCTAACATCAACAACAAACTTGCGGTAAGCTGACCCACCTCTCGATTATTTCTCGTCTGTGGAAACCAGTCCCAGTTCCACTTGTCTCCGCACCGCACGCTGCCTGCCTCACAACAAACCCACACCAGCTAAAGTGGGCGTAACTTTCCCTGCATGCTTCTACATGACAGCCAATCACCATATTAGAGCGTGGTGTGCAAGCATGTCGCATGCTTATAGGCTCAATGACGCTGTTTTGTTTTGGTATCGAAAATTGGTATCGATTGACAAGGGAGGCTTCGATACCCCTTAGTATCGATGTTTTCATTTGGGTGCCAAGTACGTATCGAAACTCGATACCAATTAGGGATGGGCATTTCTAGCAAAAACACTATTCGAAATTCGCTGGCCAAATTCGAATTGAATTAAATAAAAATAAAAATGTATTTTTTTTTTTTTTTTTTTTTTTTTTGTGAGTGAAATGTTGCATTGTCTCCCCTGATTCTAAGTCTACGGCTTTATTAATTAATATAAAAAGCTTCTGCTGTGGATTTTTAGCTCAAACAAGCATTGCACCACTGAAGTAAAGAACATGTTACATGACATTGACATTTTCGAAAATAAAAAACAGTTTTGACAATCATGAGTGGTTCATTAAATATTTAGTAGGCTCAGGTCTGAGTGCCAAAGGGGTGCCAAAGTCACCCCCTCTCCCTCTTCATGGGATTTCATCCGCCATTCATTTTTCCATAAACCTTGCTTAAAATGCTTATAAAAATTGTTCTACTTGCTCAAACCAAGCGATTTCTTAGAATCAGGGGAGACAATGCAACATTTCACTCAAAAAAAAAAAAAATTTTTTTTTTTTTTTTTTTTCGAATTTTGAATTTCAATAATAAAAGTCGACCTTGATAATAATAACGATTATTCGAAAATTCGAAATTCGATGCCCATCCCTAATACCAATCCCTATGTGTGTGTGTGTGTGTGTGTGTGTGTGTGTGTGTGTGTGTGTGTGTGTGTGTTTTTGTTTTTATTGGCGTAAGAACATCGACACACGCAGGCAAAACAAGGCTGTGCTATTCACCTTATTCACCATGCCCACTTTTTCTCTCTTCCGCGTTAGACGCAATTGTGTTTGTTCTTCCGGTTCAGCCCTAGTTGGCGGCCAATTTCAAAACAAAACGTCAGTATGAATGAGGTTTGGCAACATTCAGAAGCTACACTGCGGCCAACTTCAGTTACATGTTCATAGCATTACTCAGTGTGTGAAATACCCCATGGCAATCGGGGGGTCCCCCTAATATAGCGCTCCAGACAGTGTGCTGAAGTCTTACTACACAGTCACAGACGCATAGCCTATATGATTTCATTGATGCAAGTAATCAATTATAAGCTTTGCACATACATCCAGTGTTGGGGAGTAGTGAAGTACATGTAGTTGAACTACGTAGTTTAACTACATTTTGCAGTAGCTTGCTGGTAGTTCAACTACATTCATATTTGCGTAGAGTCAAGTACTTACTTTTTGGTCATTTTTTTGTAGTTTAACTACTCAAACTACAAACTACAATTTTCGGCAATAAAATGATATATATTATTTTACCATGACTGTTGAACTAGAACCCCCTTTTGACAGGACTGCCCCTTTTTCTTTCATCCTGATCGCTTTGAAGGCAGCATAAACCAACGCAGCCAGGATCCCACTAACGTTACTGTACTTCTTGACAAGATACACAGCCTACTGTATGCTGCCTCTGATTGGCTTGCCCTGATATTTTTACCCTAACCTTAACCAATCGCAGTCAAGTTTTTACTGTTGATTTGTCTGATAAAACAAAGCCCAGAAGAACCCAGATTTGTTAACAACAAAAATATAACAGTGAATGTATTGGATGTCAACTATTGCAATACACTCAATTGAGAGGCATATTTTTGCTGGCATTGTGCTTTTTTGTTATAGATAGATAGATAGATAGATAGATAGATAGATAGATAGATAGATAGATACATTTTTATTTCTGTGTCATGCACCATATTCATGGTGCCCAACCCGTCTGGGCTTACAAGACACAAATTATTCAAGTTCAACAATACAAATAAATCAACAAACAAGCTACAAAAAGCTCAAACATAAACAAGACAAGACAGAGTTGTATATTCAGATGAACAACTTCTCCATTCTGAGTTTCCAAGCACTCCCAATAAAGCCAAACTGAAGACTTTAATCTCTGAATAGCCATTCGAATTTAGCATCATCTCCTGACCAAAATAGTTCACGTTTCTTATTTTGCATTAACTGAAATAGAGACAATCTTGGTTCCTCATATAGCGTACAATGAAACAAAAAAATCAAATTCATCTTCCACAACACCTAATTCACATACAGAACAAAGTCTCTCCTCCTCAGCAATAGATTGTAGTTTGAACTACTTTTTCTGCATAGCTTGTAGTAGTTTCCTAAACTACATTTCTCCCAGGGTAGCTTTGCTGTAATTTCAACTACTTCCATTGTGAAGTAGTTGGTAGCTTCCTAAGCTATGCTTTCAAAGTAGCTTCCACAAACACTGCACACATCACCAAGGCAATATCGTTAGCAATAAGGCCACTCACACAACAAACAAATGTTCTGCAATGCATGTCTGAAACATTTAATTCACACAGCACAAAACGCCTCTGTCTAACCCCACACATATGCGCACAACACCAGGCCGCCACCACCTTTTAGAATAGCTGTGAGTGCATTTCTCAGCTAAAGGCCTAAAGGCCAAAGCAGGCCTATCTGAACGTTTTCGTTGCCTACTTTATTTCATGACGATAAATAAGATCCGCGGGCCGCGGACACAGTAAAGATAGCATATCAAATAGCATAATAGGTTAAAATAATGTAAATAAAATATTCTTACCTTAAAAAAGAATGGACCAGAGAGGCCTTGGCTTGGTTTCTTCTCGCTGCCGTCCTGGTATCAAGAAGAGACTAGACGATGTCCTGCTTTAATCCAGCTTCTCATGAAGGGCCCGCGCACCTGTTGCGGCTCTGGCTGCTGTGTCATTTACAGCGGAAAATCCTCTCAAACTCAGCAGATGTGGGGAGATAAAAGTGTGACTTGCTGTGCATAGTCTTTCTAATGTGTTGCCCGGTGGCGTGCCGCCCTGCCGTCGTGTCCGACCGACACCTGTGTAGCCTAGCATCTTCAGAGTCAGAGGAGCTCGAGCCGCAACTTCTTCACCCCTTGCCTTTGTTCTGGATGATTCCCTGGCGGGAGAGGTGCGCGAGCGCGACCCAACTCGCCTCTTGTGCTCGCTGCTCCATTGACATTGACATTAACATCAGCTCCAGCCACACTGTTAGCTGCGGCAGCTCCAGACGAACCAGCATTAGCTTCGGGTATCTCCTCCGTTACATTGCCGTCCTCGTTCCGATTCAGCTTTTTAGAATCCAAAGTTAGCAAGTAACGAGATATAACCGCGTGAAGGTTGAAACAGGAAATGCTTTACAGGTTGTTGTATCACGTGTGTCAAGCAGGTCAGCCAGGTCAAGTAGCAGCGCGTCACTATCAACGATGCGAACATTTTTGCAGCACAGCGCCACCCATGGAAGGAGGGCTTACTACTAACAAGCGAAATGACGAGGAAACGTCACAAAAACAATGCATTTATTTGTTATACATGTTTTGTTATTTGAATAATGAATACTGGACAGAGTAGGCTTTTAAAAGACATTTTAGTGACAATTGCAAGTGACAAATATATTTATTTTAATGATTTTTCCAGAGACCCCCCGAAATTTTACTGTTGAGGCTTTCAGGGGGTCTGACCTGTCAATCAAGGGATCTCGGACCCCCGAGACCCCCCTATGTCTAAAACGGAAAGACGATTACAAAATGACGTCATGCAGAAGTGTCCTTATATGGGCAAATAATAAGGTGAATAGTTTCTATTGTAACAGCAACCAGTCAAGGAACGTTGTGAACACACACACACACACACACACACACACACGCTGGACTGACACTCATTAGGCATTTATTTTACAGTAATAAGCCGCCTCCATGTGTGACATGGGGATTAGATAGCCTTCTAACTCCTAATTGTTTTGATCAGCTGATATAATTGGTACGGCTTATTGTGCTGCTGGAGTGATGGTAATGTGTGCAAGTTGCTTAAAGGAACAGCTCACCCTAAAATCCAAAATACATATTTTTCCTCTCACCTGTAGTGCTATTTATCCATCTATATCGTTTTGGAATACTTGCCTGAGTTTTGGAGATATCAGATACAGAGATGTCTGCCTTCTCTTGAATACAATGGAACTGGATGGCACTCGGCTTGTGGTGCTTGAAGCACCAAAAAAATATATTTGAAAAACTCAACAGCATCGTCTCTTTCCAGAAATCATGACCCGGTTACTCAAGATAATGCACAGACTTTGTTGTGAGCAGTTTCATGTAAGAACTATTTTCTTTTGCAGTCTCATGTAGGAACTAGCTAGCAGCTAGCGGGTGTAGTTCGGTCAAAAGAAAATAGTTCCTCCATGAAACTGCTCATAACGAGGTCTGTGGATTATCTTGAGTAACAAGGTCATGATTTCTGGAATGAGACATTGCCGTTGAGTTTATCAAATGTATTTCTTTGGCACTTTGAGCCAGGCCCGGCATTGGGGGTGGGCCAGACCGGGCCAGTCCCGCCCATTTCCCGTCTTTGCCCGGCCAGATAGTGTGTGTAAGAAAAGGAAAAAAAGACACTTGCACAGAAATCTTTAGAGAGATTTACATCCAACGTCAAAACTAAAAAATAAATATAGCCTACTGTAACTGAATCAAATACATGCCATATAGGCTATTTTATGATTGACATACATTTAGACCTATCACAAATCAGGACGTGTGAGCTTTCAAGCAAGTAGATGGGCAGACTGACACTGAGGAGGGGGTGTTCTGGTGGGAAAGTGACCTCTGTGCATAACCTCTATACTGCCGTGCTGCTTCCGCGTTGCGCGCCACAGAATTTGTTGGTTTAAACAAAATGGACATCAGAAAGTTTTGAGTAAAAGTCCAGGAGAAAACATCAAGCCAGCAAGGCCAGCGTCGTCAACAAAGTGCTGCAGTTGCGGACCGTGTCGTGGAACCTACAGACGATGCTGCAACAGCTAGCCGTGGTGAGTAGACTATTTTCATGTTACTGTATTTATCTTTTCTGCTGTTCAGTGGTCAGTCAGTGTTGTTGGACAAGCATAGGGCCTATAATGCTGCTGTTGTTCTCTCATGCTGTTTATCTGTATGTCTTGCACAAAACACAGTGCTGTTGATTGATTGTGCGCCGTCACTGTGTGTCTTTTATGTAATGTTGATCATCATGCTGTGTTGTTGATTTGGGCATATTTGCGCACGTGTGCGCCGCTGTGCGCTTTTACGCAATGCTTTTGATCATGCTGTGTTGTTGTTGATCTGGGCAAGCTAATTAAATGCCTCCTCTGTAATTTGGGTTTGGAGCCGGGCCTGCTTTGAGCACCACAAGCCGAGTGCCATCCAGTTCCATTGTATTGGAGAGAAGGCAGAATCTCTGCGGCCAAAACGATATAGATGGATAAATAGCACTACAGGTGAGAGGGAATATATTTGGGATTTTAGGGTGAGCTGTCCCTTTAAAGTCACCAGAGAGAGGACAGGAGGTGAGGGAGAGATGAAACCGATGAGAGAAGCGAGGCTGTGGGAGAGAGGCGGCAGCTTTGTAAACGAGATGAGGTTATTTGACGAGAGAGAGGTCATGTCGAGAGGAGACTCTCGCCGCTCTTAACGAAGGCCGGAGTCAAGCCTTGGTAATTAGGAGACGTGAGAAGTTACGGCGCGGCGCTCAGGGTCGACTTCGATAATGAAGGCGTGACGTGTGGCGCGCTAAACAAGCCGCCCAAGTCCACTGGTCATTTGTTAAAAATGAAGCTCTAACTACTTGACGGTTTTTTCCCCAATTGCGTGATGTGTTACAAAATAATGACCAGGGCTCGCAGCGGCCACGCCTCACGCTCTTTGGGAGAGACAGTTGGAATGAGCTGATGTGCTTCATGAGAATGTTTTCAAGGTTTCTTTATTTTTCCCCATCTTTCTCTTGCTTGAATCATTTGTTTGAAAGAAAGTGGAAAAGTTGGGGCCCCTTTCCCACTTTGTGTTTGGGTTTGACGGAGGGAGGAGCTCGGGATTTAACTCCTCCACAAGCCGTGTTTCTGTTCAAATGCTATCCAGCTGTCCATATGTGCATCAAGCCCATTAGCCCATGCCCATCATGTCCAATCTGTCCAACGTCCACGTCCAACCAATTTGTCAACACAGGAGCGATCTCTGTGAATCCTCTGACGTTTGACATGTAGATGCGAGGAGACGGGTGGACGGACGGACCCCCCCTGTGCGTGAGCGGCCATCTTCGATCTCCCAGGCCAGGCGGCTTTGATTCGGGCGAGAGAGAGAGAGAGAGAGAGAGAGAGAGAGAGAGAGAGATTTAGTATGTGTTCCATAGAGATTTATGGGGACTATGGCCAAGCGCGATCCTTCCCCCCTGTCAAAAGATACAACAAAAGCCCAATAGAGACACTGCGGAGCGCGTCATCGTTCAGAAACCACGCCCAAAACGGGGGGAAACAAAAACTCCTCCCCCAATCCTGACGTTCTCCTATGTCGCGTGCATGGTCGGGTGTTGCACACAAAGATCATATATACAGAAGATGAACACTCCAACTTACTTCCTTGACAGCTTGACAGATCCACATTTTTCTTCTCGTCAATTCTCAATGGCTTCCTTGTTTTGCTCGGGAGTACAAAAAAACTTTGATTGTCGATTTTTTACATTTGTTATCTGCGCAGCCCCACCACACAACAGCTTTTAGCTATGTTTCATTCAAGGAAAATGACGTTGGTGTGTGGGAGTGAACGGAGAGCTTTGCAGTGTCTCTATACTACTAGGCCTGAACCCCAGCTACTGACCCCCCTACACACACAAACACGCGCACACACACACACACACACACACACACATGCACACTCACACGCACAAACGCACACACAAGTCTATCCTTTTCGGCCAATATCTGCCATGCAGAGAGATGCTGGTATTTATTCCAAGTTGTTTGTTTCTTCCTTTCTTTGCGACGTGGCCGAGCTCCCCCAGCGTGAAGATGGATTCCTTGTTCTTTAGCCTCGTGCTCCTCTCCGGGCCCCTCTGCAACAAAAGCCAGCGTCTGCACCCAGGAGATAGCCCCATGTAAAATATGTATTAGTTTCTGCACAAGCCTCCTCTCTCTCATAGCACTTTGGATGAGAAAAAGCAGAGAGAGAGGAGGGAGAGATGGGAGTTGGGTGGGAGATGGTATAGATTTGAATGCATTGAATCTACTTACTGGGGGGTATAGCCGGGGTGTGCGACCGCACGCTGGCGTACACACCACAACAAACAGCAATATTGTGAAATGCTTGCCACCATTCCCCCACTTTTTATTAAAAGCCACTGTCGCGCGCACGCACGCACGTACGCACGCACGCACACACACACACACACACACACACACACACACACACACACACACACACACACAGCTCCCCTCTCTCTCTCTGTAACCAAAACCATTTAGTCACCCTCTCTCCTTCTCTCCTTCCAGATTTTCTATTTCTTCCTTGTTCTCGTCTCTCTCTCTCCACTATGTGTTGTTTCCTCCTCGTCCGGCTGACAGGCTGTGGGGTTTTTCAAGAGAAGAAAGCGGGCATTAATTAAGACAGTGCCAGCTGTAATTTTGTGGGGAAGTAAATTTCTGCACAACTAAAGGTTACGGGGACCTTTTCACTGTCAGAATTTACTACAGCCGCTGAATGTTAATGCAGCTAATGAAGACATGCTCTCACAGTCTGAACTTAGAAAACTACCAGCAGAGGGAGGAGGGAGGAGGGAGGGAGGGAGAGGGGGGGGGGGATGGGATATAGGATGGACAGAAGGAAAATGGTCATGGGGTTTAAAAAAAAACACTCAGTTTTTCTACCTGTATAATCATACATGCACACGCGTGTTGTAACGCATGTCAACATTTGTGCCAAATAACTTACATCAATAAGGAAAGGAATATTAATAGCTTGTTACACTTGCATCATAATGACTGAGACCGTAGCGCTTTTTGTAAAAAGAAGAAAAAGAAAAAAGAGAGAAGCTGAACAGATTCACATTGTCTTGATTAAACTCTTTCTGTCCCCACACTGGAAATACCGGAAACCGTTACGTCGCCATGACATCTGCCCACATCTGTTAAAAAAAATTATAATAAAAAATGTCAGTTTAGATCCACAATATTGTTATAATCAACAACTGACCAACAGATATCAAAGCTGGTGGGACTCGAACTGGTTAACATCTTAAATTGGTCATTCAGTCATGGCCGTAACTACCTATGAGAACACTGATGTCCGGACTTGGGCTTGAACTCAAAGACTTGAGACTTGACTTGGACTTGCAAAAAATGACTTGTGAGCATCTCTGACACACACACACACACACACACACACACACACACACACACACACACACACACACACACACACACATACACACACACACACACACACACACACACAGGCCCTCTCTCAGCCATGATGACCTGGGCAGAGGGATATTTTGATTCAAAACAGGAGCCTATTGAAAAGGCTTTGGATGCACTCAAAGCAAAACACTCCGCCCGATAACGGAAGAAAGGGGCAAAAAAAAAAGCAGCCAGATAACGGAGTGAGAGAGAGTGAGAGAAAGAGAGAGAGTGAGAGAGAGAGGGAGGTATAGATCAATGATGAGGTCAGAAGTGGGAGAGGAGCCGGCGGACGTGGAGAAGAAGTCCTGGAGAAAAGTAATATTTAACCTGAGGCGAGAGAATAATTTCACTTTCCCTCTGATCAGTTTAAAAAATCTCCTGCTGTCAGAGGCCGGCAGATTTATACAAATTAATGGCCTTTAGTTGAAAATCTCCCAGCGCTTGGGTTATTAATTGTTAAAGTGCATACATTAAACAAAATGAGCAAAAAGTCATTTTCATAAATTATCTCCTACCAAAAAAAAAAAAATCTTCGTAGGTAGGGATTGTTGGACTGCTTTTCATACGAGCCATGTATTTTCAACATGCAACAGGAAATGTGAGGAGGAGAGGAGGGGAGAGGAGAGGAGAGGAGAGGAGAGGAGAGGAGAGGAGAGGAGAGGAGAGGAGGGGAGAGGAGAGGAGAGGAGAGGAGAGGAAAGGAGAGGAGAGGAGAGGAGATGAAAGGAAAGGAAAGGAAAGGAGAGGAGAGGAGAGGAGAGGAGAGGAGAGGAGAGGAGAGGAGAGGAGAGGAGAGGAGGAAGGAGCTGAACAAGAAGGAGGGAGGAGAGAAGGAAAGGAAAGAGTTGGAGAGGAGAGGAGAGGAAAGGAAAGGAGAGGAGAGGAGAGGAGAGGAGAGGAGAGGAAAGGAAAGGAGAGGAGAGGAGAGGAGAGGAGAGGAAAGGAGAGGAAAGGAGAGGAGAGGAGAGGAGAGGAGAGGAGAGGAGAGGAAAGGAGAGGAGAGGAGAGGAGAGGAGAGGAGAGGAGAGGAGAGGAGAGGAGAGGAGAGAGGAGAGGAGAGGAGGAAATAGCTGAACAAGAAGAAGGGAGGACGAGAGAAGGAAAGGAAAGAGTTGGAGAGGAGAGGAAGAAAGACAAGGAGGAATGAAATTATTCTGTAGGAGCAGCCCGCTCGCCTGAATCAAATGTTTGGCAGTTTACCTTTCTGCAAACCACAGACGGATATGTTGAACGTCAACATTAGTAAACCAGAATTATGTTGCATAATCAACATTTCAATAGATCCATGTCATGGAGTTCTGCTATTGAAATAGCGCGGTGGCCAGTGAGAGCGTTGCGGTCAGGTTGGATGGAGGGCGTAAACAAGTTTGCCTTTCATGTCGGGGCGGCCGTGTGTCAGCCACCGTGTCCAAAGTCTATTTCAACCACAAGTCACATTTAACCTTGTTGTTGTTATTGAACCCTAAACCAAACCAATTTGCCCCAATCTGAACAAAGTTGTTTTTCGGTGCCAACATCACTTTTTTCTTTTTCAAAAAGAACTGGAAACTCTGCGTTGTTTTCGAATGAACCAACATCTTCAAATGGACTTTGGAAAACACACAATTTAAAATGTTGATGTGCAACAAAGACGAAGGAGAGGATGGAAGACACTGAAAGGAGAGAAGAGGAGGAGGAGAGGAGAGGAGGAGGAGAGGAGGGGAGGAGGGGAGGAGGAGAGGAGAGGAGGGGAGTAATGAACTTACTAAAGCTGATCTCATTATCCTCTTCTTCTCACTCTGCTTCATTGTCTGGTGTGTGTGTGTGTGTGTGTGTGTGTGTGTGTGTGTGTGTGTGTGTGTGTGTGTGTGTGTGTGTGTGTGTGTGTGTGTGTGTGTGTGTGTGTGTGTGTGTGTGTAGTTGGGTTGCCAGGTCTTGACATGTCAGGGATCCCGTCCACTCGCCTAATAGAGGTTTTAATTATGGAGCGCTCTGGTCAAGCGAGCAGCTCCAGCAGGACCGGTCAGGGCTGACCGGGCGGGGCATCCACTCCCATTTCTCTGCAGCCGTGGACACAGGCAGCCAACACTCCTTCCACCATCCATGCATCTCATCAAGCCGCCAGTGGGGGGCGCAACACAAGCCCTTCCTGCCACCTCCTCTCTCCACACAGGTGTGTGTGTTCCCTTCCGCTGGCTGTGCCTGTTGTGTCTCCGTTTTTGGAGCTGTTGATTCGTAATGGTGAAGATTGAGATGTTGTTTTCAGAAGCATCCTACAGGCCATAGAATTGACCATAGAATTGAGCGGCATTGCCCGGGTTACATAGGCATAAAGCAATACCACTGTGGCTTTTGCTTGGCCAGAAATGATGGTGGTGTCCAGGTGGTTTGCTCAGAACTTCCAGGTGCTTAGAGGACTTCACAACCTTCTCAATACACTGACGTCCAGCCCAATCTGACCTGGGGTGTGGGTGTGGGGCCACATCAACTTTGAAAGTTAGCTTCAGGCTTTGGATCACGCTAGTCCCTATGGATGACTTTTAGCATGCACATGAGACAGAACGAGCAGAGGTGAACATTTCACAGCAAATAGGCGATCACACTTTTGGAGCTATCTCTCTTAGGAAACAGTGAATGTGTTCTGTTTTACAGTTCTTCTGTTCTTCTGATTGGAAGGAGGAAAATATAGGGGGGGAAAATACCCATTACCACATTTTCTTACACTTATACCGCCATCCCTCCGACTCTGCTTAGGGGGAGTGTTCTCATTCTTCTCAGCTCTTCCCCACTTTCACCTCAGATATACACACTCATATCACACACACACACACACACACACACACACACACACACACACACACACACACACACACACACACACTAGACTGAGCGATGGGTACTTGAGGTGTCGCTGGTCCGACTGGAGGGGGTATAGAGAGAGAAAGAGAGAGAGAGAGAGAGAGAGAGGAGAGAGAGAGAGAGAGAGAGAGAGAGAGAGAGAAGAGAGAGAGAGAGAGAGAGAGAGAGGCAGTAGGATGAGATGTTATTTCCTAAATTTGGCCCCTAGGACAGAGGAGAGGCCTGTTTGATATTCATCTGCCACTGGCAGACTGGCTGTGAAAATCTATTCACTATGATAATGAACAAATTGTCATACATTGGGCTCTGTCTCCCCTTGACAGTGATAGTTATCAAGGAGAGAGATGGAGGCAGGGGCCCGGTGAGTGTGTGTGTGTGTGTGTGTGTGTGTGTGTGTGTGTGTGTGTGTGTGTGTGTGTGTGTGTGTGTGTGTGTGTGTGTGTGTGTGTGTGTGTGTGTGTGTGTGTGTGTGTGAGTCGTTCCAGGGCAGTGGCTGTCATTAGAAAGACAAGCCTCCTGGCAGGAACCTCCTGTCATGTCGCAGCTTTACACTTAACGGCTGTCATACCTGATTGATACAGCTCTGCACTTCCTGTGTGCGTGTGCGTGTGTGTGCGTGTGTGTGTGTGTGCGTGCGTGTGCGTGTGTGTGTGTGTGTGTGTGGTGAATAGTACACCTCTTGGATGGTCTTTATCGCTGCTTGTTAATTGTTAGGACCGCTCTCCCCTACCTGCACTATATAACCCCATTAGATCCTGGCTTTTTATGATGTTGTTTTTGTAAAGGGAGATAGAAGATCCTGGGTTCGATTCCCACCTGGGACGCTGTGAGCGCTGAAGGAGTGCGTGCCCGTCCGCATGCCCTCGAGTGCCCGCCGCCCGGGTAGGGTCGTCAAAAGGGCCTTTCTGTGTGGAGTTTGCATGTTCTCCCCGTGCCCCCCCCCCCCCCTGGGGGTTTCTTTCATATAGGAACCCCTTACCAAAAACATGCAATATCCTGGTCGCTGAAGTGGTGCCTCCTCTGGTCGTTCGGGGGCGCCTGTTCGGAGGGAGGGGAACTCGTTAGAATAGCGTGATCCTCCCGCGTGCTATGTTCTACCGGTAAAGCTTCCCCCTGTCAGGTGAAAAAGAAGCGGCTGGCTAACTGCCCATGTCTCGGAGGAAGCATGGAGCCAGTTTCGGCTCTCCCCAGATCGGCAGAGGGTGGAGCAGCAACCAGGATAAATACATTAAATGTTGAGCAGGGCTTGACTTTACGTGGGATATACACAAATTATGGTGCATTCCTTTTTGTAGGTTTGTACAAACGTTTCATGAGAACAGTCTGATTAGACTATGATGCATACTTGTCTCAAGTGAACACAGTACCTGTATAAGAGGAGTACATACAGCCTATATGCCTGTAATGTGCTTAGCATGTCAGTCCTTCTCTTGTCCATACTGCCTTTGTGTCAAAGTGTGTCAGCCATCATGTCATTTGCATGTCATTAGCATAGCGACGCCCACAGGGCCTGAAGCTGCAGCAATGTCAAAAGCAGAACATGTCATTTGATCGCATCACAGCTCACGTTGTGTTTAGCATATAGGCCCGTGCATTCACTGTACTGTACTTTATATGACCTTAGACAGCTCAGTCTGCATTCATCAACATAACTATGTATAATATATATATATATATATATATATATATATATATATATATATATATATATATATATATATATATATATATATATAGTGTGTTTTTAGCTGGGACCAGCAGCTCTATAGGTCACTCTGTCGGTCAGTCGGTTGGTCGGTCCATAACGTGCATGTTTGGTGTCTATGTTCTCATCACTTCAATGGATAGGCCTATGAGGCCATTTACACCTGGCGTTAACATGTGTTTTCTGTGATCAGATTGCTATGAGATTGTGTTTTATCACTTGAAAGTACAGGTGTAAACACCCCCAAAACGCATTGAAGAAGGATTGCAATCTGATCGGCCAAACCACCTCCGGAGGTGGTCAGGGGATGCATTGTGTACACATTGAACACAAGTGTAAATGCAATGTGTCCTCTCAATCTGGATACAGCAACTGTATGCGGATTGAGAGGACACCCATTTCTGCCATCAGATTACAATCTGATGGCAGAAAACGCATGTTAACGCCAGGTGTAAATGGAATCATATACAAAACCCGTCATATATGGGTAAGATTATTAGCATAACGCTCAACTCGACAACCTGAGCAGAAGGTGTGCTGTACGAGCTGTAGGTGACTACCATCCATTCAGATGTTACAGCGTCTCATACGAGATGCCCACCATGATGCCCTGAAGGTGGAACGCAGTCCTCAATAAGTGTGTATGCTCCAGAGAGCGTGTAGTAAATTACCCCCAGGAAATAGTAAAAAACAACAGCAATAAAGGCCAGCAGGGT
>NC_139651.1:13535124-13542624 GCF_964638095.1 Poromitra crassiceps | reverse complement strand
GAATGCAGCCTGCTGGACTAATTATGCGCGTGTTGTATATAGTGTCCAGGAGAATGGTAATAGGCCCCCGCTATTAATAGCGCTGCTTGGCGGTATAGGTGTGTCACACTCACAACAACAGCTGATTTCACAGATTTAGTTCTTCTTCCAGTAATGCACTAGATCGATGGTTCTCAATGTGGGGTCCGGGGACCACCGGGGGGTCCATGAGGGGGTCCATGCAGCAAATTGATGAATAGTTAAACGTAAACATTATTTCATTTACAAGAAGGGAACACAGAGAATGCATAAGAATGAGTGTTTTGATCATAGATCCACTCGTATCTCTCTGCCTACAATACAGATATGGGATTCTGGACAAATCATATCTAACTATAAAACATATATTCAGATTCTGATCTCATCAAATGGGATCTGTGGCTCAAAACTGGACTGAATATGGTCCAGGGTTGAGAATCACTGCAGGAGATGATTACAGAAGGACAGGGTATCTATCACACTAAACGATACAACTGAGATTAGCCTCATGTGTCACTGACATCAGGACCTTTTGAGAACTTTTAACAATTTAGCACGCAATTCAATGTGAATGAACATGTATATTCACATTAACACAATGTGCATGAATATGCGCTGCAAAAAGGAAAGACAAGAAAAAGAAAAACATTTAAAAAAATGATTGTAACTTTAATGTCATGCATTTGATATTTTAATGTAACAAACTCACCTCACTGTGAACTGGGCTCTCATTGGCTGTTGGTGGTGTCAACTCTTGGGCTGAATCTGTGATCGCTGCCAACACAGCACAGGAGCCCTCCAGACATCATCTCAGAAATATCAAACATGTTTGATGTGATCAGGGCTCAGAACAGTTCTGCCAGTTGATGGCTGTGGTTAAGACTTTATACATGTTTGATGTGATCAGGGCTCAGATCAGTTCTGCCAGTTGATGGCTGTGGTTAAGACTTTATACATGTTTGATGTGATCAGGGCTCAGATCAGTTCTGCCAGTTGATGGCTATGGTTAAGACTTTATACATGTTTGATGTGATCAGGGCTCATCAGTTCTGCCAGTTGATGGCTGTGTGGTTAAGACTTTATACATGTTTGATGTGATCAGGGCTCAGATCAGTCCTGCCAGTTGATGGCTGTGTGGTTAAGACTTTATACATGTTTGATGTGATCAGGGCTCATCAGTTCTGCCAGTTGATGGCTGTGGTTAAGACTTTATACATGTTTGATGTGATCAGGGCTCATCAGTTCTGCCAGTTGATGGCTGTGTGGTTAAGACTTTATACATGTTTGATGTGATCAGGGCTCAGATCAGTCTGTCAGTTGATGGCTATGGTTAAGACTTTATACATGTTTGATGTGATCAGGGCTCAGATCAGTCCTGCCAGTTGATGGCTGTGTGGTTAAGACTTTATACATGTTTGATGTGATCAGGGCTCAGATCAGTCTGTCAGTTGATGGCTATGGTTAAGACTTTATACATGTTTGATGTGATCAGGGATCAGATCAGTCTGTCAGTTGATGGCTGTGGTTAAGACTTTATACATGTTTGATGTGATCAGGGATCAGATCAGTCTGTCAGTTGATGGCTGTGGTTAAGACTTTATACATGTTTGATGTGATCAGCGATCAGATCAGTCTGTCAGCTGATGGCTGTGGTTAAGACTTTATACATGTTTGATGTGATCAGGGATCAGATCAGTCTGAGAGTTGATGGCTGTGGTTAAGACTTTATAAATGTTTGATGTGATCAGGGCTCAGATCAGTTCTGCCAGTTGATGGCTGTGGTTAAGACTTTATACATGTTTGATGTGATCAGGGCTCAGATCAGTCTGTCAGTTGATGGCTATGGTTAAGACTTTATACATGTTTGATGTGATCAGGGATCAGATCAGTCTGTCAGTTGATGGCTGTGGTTAAGACTTTATACATGTTTGATGTGATCAGGGATCAGATCAGTCTGTCAGTTGATGGCTGTGGTTAAGACTTTATACATGTTTGATGTGATCAGCGATCAGATCAGTCTGTCAGCTGATGGCTGTGGTTAAGACTTTATACATGTTTGATGTGATCAGGGATCAGATCAGTCTGAGAGTTGATGGCTGTGGTTAAGACTTTATAAATGTTTGATGTGATCAGGGATCAGATCAGTCTGTCAGCTGATGGCTGTGGTTAAGACTTTATACATGTTTGATGTGATCAGGGATCAGATCAGTCTGTCAGTTGATGGCTGTGGTTAAGACTTTATACATGTTTGATGTGATCAGGGATCAGATCAGTCTGTCAGTTGATGGCTGTGGTTAAGACTTTATACATGTTTGATGTGATCAGCGATCAGATCAGTCTGTCAGCTGATGGCTGTGGTTAAGACTTTATACATGTTTGATGTGATCAGGGATCAGATCAGTCTGAGAGTTGATGGCTGTGGTTAAGACTTTATAAATGTTTGATGTGATCAGGGATCAGATCAGTCTGTCAGCTGATGGCTGTGGTTAAGACTTTATACATGTTTGATGTGATCAGGGCTCAGATCAGTTCTGCCAGTTGATGGCTGTGGTTAAGACTTTATACATGTTTGATGTGATCAGGGCTCAGATCAGTCTGTCAGTTGATGGCTATGGTTAAGACTTTATACATGTTTGATGTGATCAGGGATCAGATCAGTCTGTCAGTTGATGGCTGTGGTTAAGACTTTATACATGTTTGATGTGATCAGGGATCAGATCAGTCTGTCAGCTGATGGCTGTGGTTAAGACTTTATACATGTTTGATGTGATCGGGGCTCAGATCAGTCTGCCAGTTGATGTGGTTGCTGTATGTGGTTAAGACTTTATCTTTTGCACTTTATCATTTGAGATTGTTTTTCTCTATTGCTTTGACCGCTGTGCTGCGTACTTGCACTAAGTACAATTCCTCACTTGTAATCTGATTACTGTGGCTATTAAAGTGAATCTTGAAGATTAAATGTGTAACACAGACAAATAACCTGTGCTGTCCCAACAAAAACCTCAGATGGCTGCAATTGATCCTCTTGGCTGTAGTAGTAAATACAGAGGTGGGTCAACTATCCAAAGTGAGTAGTTTACCCATAAAACCCACCTTGTTTCCCCTCATTGATTGATACAGTTGATGTGAAAATAGGCGAGTAAACTCTTTGCCTCATTTCAAAGAGGCAGGTAAACGTGCGTTTTCCCTCCACTATGCCCCTGCTCTTGTGTGTAGGAAGCCTACCACAACCCAGCAAACGTATGTTGTTATGATGGCCTACAGCAGCAATGGAAACCTGTGAATTACCGCACTGAAATGAAAGTTGAGACGTCCGTAGTTGTCGAGCTGCTGCTGCTGCATCGTTTGGTCAAATCTTTCTGATATAATTTCAGAATAGTTTCCAAAGCTATTTACTGTGCCATAATGTCTTTAAAGTCCCTGGAAACCAGAAATATTTCTTTATTATTTAGCATTTTGAGTTCATCAAATCACAGGACCCTATGTTAATAAGCCACCAGCCAAATTTGAACGATGATGAACGTCGCAAAGTATATAAATTTAGGTTTGACAGTCGTGGCAAAACTCATGAGAATCTATTATTTTTTAGAGTGTATTTTCTCCCGCGGACTGTGTGGGCGTGTCCCGTCTGCAGCAGGTTTTCCGAGAGAGAGAGAGCGCGAGACAGAGGGGGGGAGGGAAACGGAGAAAGAGATGAGTGCAGTGTGTCGAACACAGCACTCGTGCTGTGTGTCCACAGCACGAGTGTGTGTGTGTTCGTTGCTCGGAGAGGGAGAGAGTCTGTTTGTGTGTGTGTGTGTGTGTGTGAGAGAGAGTAACCTCGCGTCACCAGCCTGTGTGTCTCTCTCTGTGCTCTCTCTCTCACTAGTCCCGAGAGAGAGAGAGAGAGAGAGAGAGAGAGAGAGAGAGAGAGAGAGAGAGAGAGAGAGAGAGAGAAGCATAGCGCTTGGCACGACGGCACACAGAGTGGGAGGGAGACGGACAGCGAGGGAGCGCTGTCACTGGGGGCAGAGAACGGACAAAAGGAGGGTGGGTGCGGATTGCGCGCGTGTACAAAGGTTATATAGAGCTTATGACGTCATAAGCTCCTGCGTTTTAGCACCTCGCGCACTGCTGTCTTCAATGAGGAAGTACTTTGTAGAATATTGTAGAAAAGTGTCGATTTTAAGGCTTTGGGTTGAAAGTAATGTATAATAATTTCGGAGGCACAAAATTACTAACATAAGACCCTAAATAACATAGTTAGAATGTTTTTGTGGATTTTGGTTTCCAGGGACTTTAAGCTTCTCCTGCACAACGCTGTCACTGAAATGCTTGCAGGGTAACAATGTGTGATATGTGTCGATGATTTATACTTCCGTGCCATTGTATAATTCGCCGTGGCAATGATTTGTTATGCTGGACCACATGAAGAACATAAGACAGCAGATCCTACTGTCGTCTGACCCCTACTGTAGTCTGACCCCTACTGTAGTCTGACCCCTACTGTAGTCTGACCCCTACTGGAGTCTGAACCCTACTGTAGTCTGACCCCTACTGTAGTCTGACCCCTACTGTAGTCTGACCCCTACTGGAGTCTGACCCCTACTGGAGTCTGACCCCTACTGGAGTCTGAACCCTACTGGAGTCTGACCCCTACTGGAGTCTGACCCCTACTGGAGTCTGAACCCTACTGAATGACTAAAATGATGTTCATGGTCCTTTTTTCAGTGTCATTTGCAAACTAATAACAGTATAAAAAGAAAAAGAAAACTTGGTTCACTATAAACTAACTGCTGCACGTCAATGTCATAAAACAGCACCAATATGTCCCAGTGACTTTTCAAGGGTGCCATATACCGTATATATATTTTTCCATATGGTATTCATTTATTAGGATATTTTGGACAAAGAGCACAAATTGGATTATCGCGACCACTTTGATATAAGCATTGTTTAATCCTCTTATAAATGACTCACAGATTGTACGCTGTGTAAGAAGTCTTGCTATCCCTTTTCTAAAATGTAACTAGTGTACATTGAGCGGTTTTGAGCAAATAAAAAAAGAACATATCTTCCCCCTACTCCCAAGGTAAGAAAACTATGTTTGCCCTAGATTGTTGTTGTGCTCTTCAGAATCTGCTCCTCCTCAGCAGACCGCAGCGACCAGCTTGTTAGGCTGGAAGAAACAATTCTCTCATCTCAGATGTAGCTTGTAGCTAATGTCCACACATTTTCTCGACGGTGATCACAGAGAAAAGTGACAATCATCCAAATCTATCAAATCAACCTCATAGATTGTTAAGCTTAAGCGAAGTGTAACTGCATAGCTTCACTTTCCAGCACCAAAATAAAATGAAAGCATCAATTGTCTGTTTACACCTGCGGTTATAGTTGTCAATTCTAGGCTTCTACAGCTTGAAATGTGGTTGGAAACAATGGAGGCATTTGTTGTGGACCAGGTGTGGGTCAGTTAGTAGCATCCACAGTGTGGAAATGACCATCTTGCAATAGGACCACACCAGCTGCGGTCAGGGCCGTAACCAGGGTTCCGAAATAGGGGAGGTCCAGCAAGGGGAGGCGAATCAATAAAAAATTGAGTTCCCCCCCCCCCCTTTTTTAGCCATATTTAGAGTAATATATCATTTTAAATCAACATTAGGATACTGTTGTGATGTCATTATTCAGTATATTCTCTTTCATGTCACCACCTGCTCAGCTCTCCTGTCAACATAATTGTAACTAACAAACACAAACTGTTTTAGCCAAATTCATATCAAAATGACACCTACAAACACAGGTACACAACCCAAGCTGTACACAACACACAAAGTCATCATCGATAATAAAAAAAAACATACAGAGGGACATTTATTTATTCCTGATACGAACGATTGAAAAATTAAATAAAATATATTATGTTGTTTTTAACTTTACACCACCTCTTTTTGTTACTTATTGGGTCATGAAACTGAAACCATGCATATAGCCACCTGCATACCTGACTTCGGGAGCTTGGCAATTGGCATCATGCATGATTAGCCAGTAGCATCCCAACGTGTCACACAGGTAACATTACTTAAGAGACAGACTAGACACTTACTTTCTTGGTTGTTGCTAAAAAATCTGTCAGTGTCACTCACTGTCTGTCGTTCACTCGCTCACTGTCTCGCAGCTCGCTCACCTTCAATTATCTCGCCAGGCAGACAGACAGTCATCACTCACCACCATGCTGCTGCTCTCTCGGAATCAAGTTACCGCGGATGCGGCGTCAGATGACTTCCTGCCTGACCTGCCTTTCGTTTCAAAATAAAAGCGATCCCGTGTTTTTCATGCTTTTCCATGCAGATTGTTTTATTTTTTTCTCTGAAATATTAGGGGAGGTCCGGACCTCCCCGTCCTCATAGCTAGTTACGACCATGGCTGCGGTGGCTGCGACTTAAAACGAACATTTTGATATCCACGATATACACACCTGTACATTTTTGTGACTGCATCTTGCACGGTTTTGACGCTAACGCGCGAGGCTTGTGTCTGACTCTAGCCAGTTAACTCTGTTTACATTTTAAAAACGGCGACAGTTCACACAACTTTAACACGACATGCATATATTATACATCCAACTCTTGAGCTACTTCTGCTCTCACTCAGAATGTCAAAATATAAGCGATGTCACGTATAGTTTTTGAGATATTAACGTTTGTTTGACACAACTCATACTATTAACCGCCGCGGGGTTCCGCATTTCTGGGTGGCAAGTGACGTCACGCTGATCCCTCGTATATGGTCTCTAGTTAGCATAAGTGCAAGGCTTCATACATCTCTGAGAGAGAGACTAATATGCACAAAAACATAACAAGTAGCCACAGGTATTCCACCAGTCTTAAATGTAATTGGGTGTTTGTAGCCTACATTTGAAGTTGTATGTAAAACGTATGCCAGTTGTGCAGCCCAGCTTGTACTTATTGTGAGCATGTTGTAGTACTCAATATTATCAACCTCCCTAACAGCCCCCTGTTGTTTCCAGGCCCAGGGCTGAGGGGGGATCCTTCCACATGACAATAGCCTAAATGGCCAACAGTTGCCCCACCACTGGCTTTGTTTGCATAGTGCTTTATTGGATTAAATAGCTTTTTTCCCCCTCGAGGGAATTTGGGAGCTTTTGTTACAAAGACAGCAGGCGCTGGTGACATCTGAGTTTTAGTGCTGTACCAAGCTGCAACCTTTATTTGCCTCTGTTTTTTACAGTGCACCTGGACTGAGTTATGCTGTGATTTAGCTCCCCCCCCTCCACCGATATGTGCCAGCCTGCTGCAAGTCAAACCCTGCAAGAAGGTGAATACATAACACGACTTGGATGGTCAAAGTATGGATTATAATAAATGTTGCCCTCAAATTGTTAGTATTATATTTCACCCATTGCAATCACTCTCATACCCACTATGCAGAAACCACTTTGCAGCCACATTCTCTCCCTCTCCATTTAATAAAACAGGTGATTTT
>NC_139651.1:13527624-13532624 GCF_964638095.1 Poromitra crassiceps | reverse complement strand
CCTCCCCTCCCCACACCACTTCCATCAGAACCAATCACGGCGCTGTCATCATTAGCGCACGCCATTTGATCGAGTCCACGCTCATCTCTCGGGCGTGCTTTGGCCATGATGACATCCTGTTCATAATATAGAAAGGTGTTGAAAAGGCCAGGGGAAAAGAGGAGCTTTTAAAACTCTTAATGCATAAACGCCACAGATATTCCAGTCGGCGAGATGATGATGAAAATGAGATAAAGCACTGAACACGGCAGTCAGTCGCTCTCGCCCGCGTAGACCTTTGATCCCCTCCAGTCTGGCTTTTACAGCATCTGCGTCCGTAATGAGCGCAGTTTACCATCGCCCATGATGCAGATTCAGGAAATGAATGCAAAAGTTAATGGCGTATTTGTCCCGATGATTAAAAGCAGCGCCTCGTTCTTTATGACATCGCTGATCCTCGCCATAAAACAGGTTGTGGGGAACGGGGGGGGGGGGGTGGGGATCGGGGTGGGGGGGAGAAAAGTATTTATCATAAGTTTTAACAATTATCCCTAAAATACCCTGGGGTAATTAATATGTCTGTTTTTAGTTGTGGGGCTATGTTCGGCGTAGCCTTTTTTAATGCGCGCGGCGATGAGTGAGGCCTTTGTGTGGCGGTGTGGGCTGATCTCTGGTACAGCGCGTGTCAATAAGAGAAATGTGCCGTGGGTGTTTTCCTATCCCGAGATCACACCGTGCAGCTCATCTACCGGTCTCGGTGGCATTTCGAGAGCAGCGCGTCGTATATAAAGATGTCACGAGACGAGGCCTCCCGCGGAGAGGTTGAAGCGGAAAAGTAGAGCAACAATGAATACTTGCCAGAGTTTTCTGGAAGCTATGGATTTTAAAGGCCTCTCTCCCCCCTTTTGATTCCTTGCTGAGATTAAAATATAACAGGGAGGGCTGGAGATTAAAATATAACCGGGAGGGCTGCAGACTGAGAGAGGGGAGAGTGAATAAGAGGTTTAGAGCAGGAGGGAAAGAGAGAGGACAAGGAGATCCTCTTAACTTTGAGATTGATCGGTTCAAGCTCCCGGTAAATCAGCGCTTGTGTGGCAGCCAGTCGTCTGCTTTTATGATAATCTGGGTGTCCAATTCAAGCTGGCTGATAGCCTCGCTCTCTCTGCTTCCCCCGCGTCTCTCTGTTCTCCCTTCCTGGCTGAGAGGAGCGTGATGAGGAGGAGGAGAAGGAGTGGTTAATGTTTTCTCTGATGCCACAACAGAATGAGCTGGTTCCCCGGCACCCTGTGCCCGCGAAATAAGCTATATGCTGATGATACTGTAGTTTAGAATATTTTATTGTTGGGGCCGAACCGGCTGACGCATATTATCAATAACTACAATGAGAGGTGAAGGTGAGAAGTGATGTCTGTTGTCGCTCACACGCGGCGCAGCGGCGTGATGGATGGTTTTATGCAGCTTCACACGGGAGGAACGTATGCACTTGATTCCAAGTCGGATGTAGATGTACCGACTTATGTTGCAGCTTCAGGAAAATCTTCGGGAGCAGGTTTTAAAAGTTGATTGTTGGATTTATTTCTTCATTTTTCCATTTTGATCAGGGATATCAATTCATTGAACCCTCAAGAATGGCAGAATACCAAATGTTAATACCATTTTCCAGTAGAAATTGAATGAATTTCTATGGACAAATGGGAGCAAAGTGTTAGACATAAAGGGAGATTTCACCCCAAAATCAAAAATACATGTTTCCTCTTACCTGTTTTGGCGATATCAGGCATAGCGATATCTTACTCGGCTTGTGGTGCTCAAAGCTTAAAAAATAAATTTGAAAAACTCACTAGCAATCTCGCTTTCCAGAAATCATGATGCATCATGAGCATGCTAATGTTAAAGCTAAACTAAGCTAGCATTACAGCTAAGCTAACGTTACAGCTAAGCTAACGTTACAGCTAAGCTAACGTTACAGCTAAGCTAACGTTAGATGCACGCTTCCTTCTGCATGGTGAGACGATGGGCGAGTATAGTTCGGTTCAGTTTGAAAGAAAATTGTTCCTACATGAAAGTGCTGAATGAATGAATTTATTTACTGACTGATACAACTTTTTCACCTGAGGTTCATCAAAGTCCTCTGTGTTAACAAGAGGTTTCTGCACTAAGGTCGCTTTCACATATAAGCTGTTTGGTCCGCTTTAAACGCGCCAGAGTTCGTTTCCTCGGATAGTGCGCTTCGTTTGGGGTGGTGTGAAAGCGCAAACGAATTCTAGGGCGGAACAAACAAACAAACTCATAGCCTTATCAAAGCATTGATATTCAAACATATATTACTTTGTTTATTTTTGGGCTTTTCCTTGGTCCCTAATAATTTAAGGGTTGCCCACAGCTTTTTTGAGTCATTTTTATGCTCTTCTATCTTTGTCTTTAAATACAACTTTTTGGCCTCTTCTACCATTCTTTGTACTTTGTTTCTAAGGGCTTTGCATTGAATATAAAGATCTGGTGTTTCTCCTATATTATTTTATTACTTTATCCTTTAGATGGATGGTGTCCAGGATTCCTTTATTTATCCAAGGTCGAGTCCTCTGTTTACTCCTGACCTCCTTTAATGGAGCAATTCTATCTCAGGCCTGCAGAAGGTTACTCTGAGAGTAGCTCACAACAGGCCTGTGGATCATCTTGAATATCTTGAGCTCATGATTTCTGGAAGGAGACATTACTGACATTACTACAAAACAAACAAAAAAGCGCTTTGAGCACCATAAGCCGGGTTTCATCCAGTTCCATTGTATTCAAGACAAGGCAGGAATATGGACGATATCTCCAAAACTCAGAAACCTACACCAAAATGATCTAAATGGATAAAATAGTACTACAGGTAAGAAGAAACATTTTGTTTATAGTAAATCGTTTTTTTGTTGTTGTTTTTTTGGTGTGAACTGTCCCTTTAATGGTCCTGAATGCTCAGCTGATTTTCTTAGAGGTGGCTTCTACATAGGTTGCTGGCAGGTTTGACTTGATTTTTGCCCTCTATTACAGTGGTCTTCAACAGGGGGCCCAGGACCGCCCAGGGGGTCTCAATAATGAGATACTTTTGACAAAAAATATTTTACAAAGCAAATCTGATGAAGCCATATGCAAAACACCTTGGTTGCTCCTTTTTGATTTTTTTTTAATGTAATCTATTAATAAAAAATAAGTGTCAACTCTGATATCCTGGTGTGTGCTGGATTAGGCAATACATGATTTTTATAGGCCACGCTTAAAATGCAACACACATTTATTTTTACTTTAATTGTTGCTCTGTTTCTCTATCAACCAAGAGGTCATTGGCTGAAAAAGGCTGAAGACCCCCCCCCCCCACACTTTTTTTTTATAATAAACAAAACTGCGAGATCAAATCTGGATTCACTTATATGAGCATGGCAAGTTGCCCAGATTGACACCCCTGGTTCCTCATCAGTGTCCCAGTGGAAGAGCCCTTCTGTACGTTGTCTTCAATCCACCTATCAGACAGATATACAGACTGTTCCCCTGATCACCGCCGCTGCAGGAACTCCGTGCGAGCAGAGTGTGGAAAAACTGACTGACACATTTGATTGTGTGCTTCCCACCGTAGTGCGAGAAAACCAACCAAACCTGGCCTCTCCTGTCCTCTACCACACCCAGACCACACTGTACTACACAGTACACACATACATGTACCACAGCTCTACCACACATGTCTGCATGTAGCATGTATGCACGCCACACTGAGCAGCAGGGGGACCAGATTGACCAAGAGATACGTGCAGCAGCAGCAGCAGCAGTGTAGACCTCTCCTCTTTCCCCCCTTGAGTGTTCTACATTTATTTTTCCTTCAGATATTATTCAAGTTAAAATAATTAATTCAGGATATCAAATCAAGATGTAGGAAATCAATCAAGAGCCGTTTTGGGTCTGTCTTTGATTAGGCCGAACCCCCGGTCCTGGCCCGGGCCCTGTAGCGGCGCTGGCCTCGACTTCTATAAAGACAGCCTGGAAACACTTACATGGCATCCCGTCCGCTGGAGACCACGACTGCCTTCGCTTCACAGGGCCATGCGGAACTACTTAGGGCCGCATCCGATTGGGTGGTTGGAATTATTTTTGTTTAACGCTGATATAAAAACGAACCACATGCCCGGAGAGCCGGGGTCTAATCGTCCGGCTCCGATAATGACTTTGTTCACCATTTATGCGTAAATGTTTCGAAATGTATTAAAGTGAAATGCGTCGACCCGCTTGCCATGCGATATGAAATACTCTCGCGGACGAAACTCTCTCTCTCTCTCACTTTTATTCGTTTCACAGCCAGAAATTAAGGGACGGGCAAACACAGCGAACAAACCGACTCCTCGGATTCTACAGTCTTCTAAAGAAGATCAGATGGCCTCGTGGGAGATGTAGTCTCTTGTAGCCCGAGTATATAGAGATGAAGTAAGAACACATGTTATTAAAGCAGCCATCTCCCATGCGCCGTGTATATTACTGTCCTCTTTATGGCCCTGTCCTCTCTCTCTTCCTGTCTGCACGGCGACGTCGTGCGGTCGCCCGTTTTATGGGAAATCGGCTCTGCCAGAATCGATCACCCCTGGTCACATGACACCGAGTGGACTCATCCACCCCCCCCCCCCCCCCCCACCCCCCCTTACGCTGATGCTTTAGCTACTTTTTGCTCCAGCGACGGGTCTCTCCGCATCCCGAGGCAGACGCAGTACCGTCCATCTGTAAAAACGTCCATCACAGAGTTAGAATGGGGGAGACTAGGTGGTGGTGTTGGTGGTGTTGGTGGTGGTGGTGGTGTGTCGGAGTGGGGTTTTAATTTATTGAAGGAAATGTATCTATGTACTCTTACAGCCACTGCGAAGCCCAGATCTCCATCGGGGTGATAATTCCCGGTTGTTAAAGTGACAAGGTGTTGGTCGGGTGGCCGAGGGAAGGAATGTGGGGGCCGGACCTGACAATTAGAGCTCTGTATATCACACACACTCTCAAAGGGGGGG
>NC_139651.1:13522624-13525124 GCF_964638095.1 Poromitra crassiceps | reverse complement strand
TTGCTCCGAGATGCTAATTATTTGGGAAAGGAGCCTACAACAGCCTGAGCCTGTTGGCTAGCAACAACTACAAAACACAACATTTGAAACCAAACGAACAACAAACAAGAACAAGGCAACCATAACTCTAATAATAACTATTCAATGCGATGCTATGACAATCTCCATCATTTAAATGTACTGTACAATGGTCGGGGCTACACGATGCATCAGTGCTATTGTACTGCACTTTCTCTCGCCATTTCTTAGCATTCAGTTTGTACAATTCAATATTAACCCAAATGCAATTAATCAATTAAGTAACACAAACATCAACATTCACAAAGGTGATTTTTCAAAAAGCCTTCATATTCCCCATAGGACTTGAGATTTTGGACCATAGGATTTTGGACTACACACTAAATGGCGGGGACATTAATCTATACGGCATACTACTACTGTACACGATGATTACAAAATGACGACATCCACTTACAGCCTCTATATATCTGCTTCCTCTGCGCTGTAGCAAAGAAAAACAAAATGGAGGTTAGCATTTGACTTTGACAGGAGCAGTGTATAACAATGGAAATAATCACGTGGGTACGTTAAAGGCATTCCAATCAGCGTGTCTTTTTATTGATTTCATGTAGCACTCCTCTTTTGTCGTTGCAATAATAAAATAATAATAAAATTGTCCCATTGTATCCTCTTCCGCAGCATGGCTTCTGTCGCATTCAATCATTCAAAAGGGTAATTATATGACGCCGCTACGCTAAAATACCTATAGTCCCTTAATAGGATCCCAGCCATAGAGAGCCAACCTTAACGCGCGCACCCCGGGCCCTACCACTCATCTGAGCTCCATAAAGCTGCCAGCAGAAACAATACTGCCTCTCTCCTCACCGCCGAGGTTAATGGCGAATGGGGGCTATGGCTGCCGGTGATATCGTTGGATAAATGATTATTGATTAGGTAAAGGTTGAGCTAATCATTAGGCTTCATCCATTTTACGGACTCTCTCGGTGACCTTTCCGCCCGGCCCTCTTCGTGGATCACGTAGGATTTCTCCATACGATGATTTGATCGCCCCCGCGGACGGGCGTGAGGGAGGGAGGGAGGAGAGGAGAGGAGAGGAACGGAATGGTGAGAGAGAAACGAGGCATTCTATGTTTCTGCAATCCATATGATAGAATATTTCATATTTCCGAAGCGAAAATACATTGCCTCACATTTCTATACGTATTTGATCAACTCAACTGCAACGTCTCTTTCCAGAAATCATGACCCCGTTACTCAAGATAATCCACAGACCTCGTTATGAGCAGTTTCATGGAGGAACTATTTTTGTTTTGACTGAACTACAGCCGCTAGCTGCTAGCTAGTTCCTACATGAGACTGCAAAAGAACATAGTTCCTACATGAAACTGCTCACAACAAAGTCTGTGCATTATCTTGAGTAACCGGGTCATGATTTCTGTAAAGAGACGACAATGCTGTTGAGTTTTTCAAATGTATTTTTTTGTGTGCTTCGAGCACTACAAGCCGAGTGCCAGTTCCATTGTATTGGAGAGAAGGCGGACATCTCTGCGGCCGATATCTCCAAAACTCAGGCAACTATCCCAAAACGATATAGATAGATAAATAGCACTACAGGTGAGAGGAAAAATATGTATTTTGGATTTTAGGGTGAGCTGTTCCTTTGAGGCATTACGGTATACAGGGTTAGAAATCCCAACGCTGGTGGCACCCCGGTGGCTCCCCTGGTATAGAACACGTACCACAAAGGCTTAGTCCCCCGTGGTCCTTTGACGCATGTCCTCCCCCCTCTCTCTCTCTCTCGCCACCTTTCCTGTCTGCCTACTGTCCTATCAAATAAAGACCCAAAAAATCTTTAAAAAAAGAGATCCCGATTGTACGATTTTCAATAAATTATTTGTATTCATTTATTTAAATTTTGTATTTGCCATATGTCGGCCACGTTTTTTCTTTTTACCTTATTAATAGAGCACCGCGCAGGGATGACGTCTTTTTGTACGCTCACCCAGAAATCGCCGCTGCTGGAAAAGTGAATGGGATTTTAGGATTTCGGTTAAATGCATGAAATAAGGTCTGTGGGGGGAAAAAAAAGTTTTGTGAAACAGTGAACTTTGTGTTCAGCAAAGATCATCTTCACAAAAGACTTGTATGACTTTTGAAGCGTTTTCTGAAAATCGCATAAAAAACCCCAATGTGAGACATCCGCATAGACAGCCCTGACATGGTGACAAGGAAATGTCTACTTTCTAATGGCTCTATTCATTGCATTGTAGCAGAATATTCCTGGCAGTGGAGTTTAACCAAACCCAGACCCGGGCTCACATCTGCACCCAATCAGCGCCGGAGAAAACCCCTCTGTTTCTTCTCCGTTCCATTTATTCACAAAGCCCAGCACGGGGAAACTGAATGTTTATTTGAAGTAATACTTTGCTCAGAACTACTGGATGGCAATATGTTAGCGGCGCTAACGGTTAGCCTTTCA
>NC_139651.1:13510124-13512624 GCF_964638095.1 Poromitra crassiceps | reverse complement strand
GTTGCTGTTTGCCAATATAGCAAGGCTTAGAGTGCTCCGGTGATCTCATCTCCTCTTAGTTTGCTAACCCTGTGGCTGTGTGTGTGTGTGTATGTGTGTGTGTGTGTGTGTGTGTGTGTGTGTGTGTGTGTGTGTGTGTGTGTGTGTGTGTGTGTGTGTGTGTGTGCGCGCGCCAGCAGCACTGACTCTCTACTAGATGTTGACCCTGTCCTCACAAGGAAAACGACAACATTGGTTTATTTTCAAGCTGGTTAAAACGACCAATGTTTACGAATGCAGCCTCTTGTGGTCGCGTGAGTAAGTGCATGCATTTAATGCATAGGTTGAGGCCACGTCTCGTCATAGACGCTGGGTTAGCTGGCTCAGCCTTCCTGGGGGCGTGGTCAGGGTGGGGTAAATTCCCCCGTTCTATCTAGGGGTGCACCGATCACGTTTTTTGCCACTGATCACCGATTGCCGATCGCCTATGGGAAATATCTGCCCAACCGATCATCGACCGATCACAGATTACCGATCACCGATATATAAACTCCTCAAAGAAAGTTTGGAAACGTTATTTTAGGTCGATTATTTCTCCCCTTTAATAATACCAATTGGCATTGTATTTTATATCATTGGAAAGCCTGATTAGTTATAGGGCTTTTTTTTATTTTATTTTATTATATTTTATTTTTATATAAAAAAATATTGGCAATCAGCCGAAATATCGGCAATCAGCCGAAATATCGGCAATCAGCCGATCGCATATTTGAGGTCAAAATCGTCCGATACAGATTGCTTGCCGATCGATCGGTGCACCCCTAGTTCTATCCATGTGATGACAGCGAGCCACTTGCGTTTGTTTGAGGAGCTAGTGCAACGGTGGCGCTGCGCACGCGGCGACCCGGCTGAGGGCAGCAGATGGTCTTTTGGAATCTGTACATAATGCAACAAATGTTTATGTATTGTATAATATTGAAGTGTGCCTTTATTACTTTCAAACTAGTAATAATGTATCTCAATTCTGAAGTGTGCCTTTATTACTACTATCAAATTAGTAATGATGTTGTAATTTCCACTACTGTCTGATGTGAACCAAAGTGCCCTTCTGGGACATGTATTAAACTGATTGATTGATTGATTGATTGATTGATTGATTGATTGATTGATTGATCCATTCAGCAAAGTTAGAATTTAGCTGATAGCCCAGCGAGCCCAGGCAGACACGATCGGGGATTTAACCACCGCAGTAAACGCACATCTGAGCAGACGTCTTGTGTTCTGCTCTAGAACCCCCAAACCTGTAGTTTAGAGCCGCAGCACCGTCTTTTGGTGAGTCAGCCCATGAGATATATCGGCGGTTTTACCCCACTCGCGCGCCAGCCGTTTAACATTTTGTGGGCGTTCCCAGACATGCGGACTGTCTCTATACGCCAGAGTCGGGAGCTGTAACCAGGAAGTAGCAGTGACCTCTGGTGGTCACCTCCCGACGTGTTCAGTGACCTCTGGTGGTCACCTCCCGACATGTTCTGTTTTGAACCGTATTAACCAAAACCATAACACTAATCTTAAAGGAGAACTTCACCAAAAAACAATGCTTATTTATTTTGCACATGATCTCACACATATCCAAACACTGTCAACAGTTTTGCAGGCATTAATTTAGTTTGACAGTTATTGAGAGTTGATTTGAGTTAAGTTGTGGACCAGTGATGTCATTCAAGTGACACGTCCGCAACTTAACCAGTGATGCCGTCCACAATTTAACTCAAATCAACTCTCAATAGCTGTCAAACTAAATGAATGCCTGCAAAACTGTTTACAGTTTTCAGATGTTTATGAGATTATGTGTCAAATGAATCAACATTGTTTTTAGGTGAGGTTCTCCATCAACCAAAGTTGTTTTAGTTGCATAAACATAACTGACGTTTAAACATACGGGTATGGTGGCGCAGTCGGTAGCGCTGTCGCCTCACAGTCAGAAGGTCCTGAGTTCGCTTCTCGCCTGGGACACTGTGGGCGCTGTGGTTGTGTTCCCCCCCATATCTTCAGTGCCTACTGCCCAGGTGGGTTATCTCGTCGTAAGGGCCTTTCTCTCTGTGTGGAGTTTGCATGTTCTCCCCTTGCTCCCCCAGGGGGTTCCTCCGTATATAACCCCCCCACTAAAAACATGCAGAAGATCAGATCGTCATCGTCATCCGACCAGTGACAACAACATCCGAAGTTGGTCCCCGGGCGCTGTACGAGAAAGCGACCACTGCTCCTGGCCTGCCCCCCGGAGGAAAGGACATGCCTGGATGGGTTAAATGCAGAGGACACTTTTCACCGGCCACCGTCAGCATGAGTGTGTTGTGGCCGCATGCATGTATTGTGGTGTTCGTGTGACAATAAAAGACGGGCTTGTCCGTTACGAGAGTTTTGTTTTTTTACATAACTGTGTGCCATTTTCAAATTAACCGACGCAAGGCGTATGATTGCACGCACCGTTTTGGGTTGTGTTGGTTGTGAATATCATGTGCAG
>NC_139651.1:13487624-13502624 GCF_964638095.1 Poromitra crassiceps | reverse complement strand
CACACTCCCGTTAACTATCGTTTCCGTTTACAGATTAACTATTATGATAGCCTATAGACACAAGGTAAAGTGATCTAACGTTTCCATGTGCACCGATTTGGAAACACAAGGTAAAGTTTTTTTTTTTTTTTTTTTTAGTTTTCCTTTTTTTTAATAAAAGCGCAATTCGTACCATCTCTGGTCGCAGGTTTGGGAAATGACGACATGATAATAAAAGAGTGAAACCAACGTTAGGATCAGATCTGCTTTAGTGAAAATGCCAAACAAAGCGCAGAGATCTAACGGGCTTTTAAGAGTGTCAGTCAGTCACACAGAGAAGAGAGAAAGCTCTCCATCGCAAGCGTGTGCGTGTACGTGTATATGGATGTGCGTGCGTGTGTGTGCGCAAGCATGCGTGTGTCTGTGTGAGTGTACACTGAAAAGAGAGACCCCCTCTCTCTTCGTGTGTGTGTGTGTGTGTGTGTGTGTGTGTGTGTGTGTGTGTGTGTGTGTGTGTGTGTGTGTGTGTGTGTGTGTGTGTGTGTGTGTGTGTGTGTGTGTGTGTGTGTGTGTGTGTGTGTGTGTGTGTGTGTGTGTGTGTGTGTGTGTGTGTGTGTGTGACACTGATGGATGCGCCAATGGAAAGACGGACAGATGCTTGGGCGGATCTAACGGCATGCAGCGGTGGAGCGCGCACACACACTCGCGGCGAGATTAGGGCGAAAACATCCCCGGCGGATCACCAAGCCTTCCACCGCGAAACGGGTCCGGTGAGCGGCGGGGAGCGGAGAGAGACAGACCCCCGGTACGGAAGGAGCGACAAAGGCGCGCAAAGGGGCGATCTGATTCCCTCGACGGATCCGAAGAAGAGAGCTGTTTCTCCGGCTATTGACGAGCGCAGACGACGAGACACATCTGGCGCAGAGGAAGACAGGGGAGAGAGAGAGACAGACAGAGAGAGAAAGACAGACAGATAGCCGTTGGCAACTCACCGTATTGACCTCCCTTGTTTTGCCTGATTTTCTAAAAGTGTTTTATCCGTATTGTCTCCAGCTTCCAAGCGCTTCAGAGGACCGCCTGCAAAAATACAGGAGAATCATTTTTCCACTTCACCAACTCAGTCCAATCCACAAACTTTTATTCCTAAAGTGAAGACATTGACAAGGAGAGAGAAAAATGGAGGCCATTGATGTTTTCCCGAAAACATTATGTGAATAGCGTATACACAGGCTACGTGTCGATAAGGAGGATTTTTGAGCTTACCTGTACAAAAAAAGTACTACTTTATTCCATTTGGGTGCCAATAAAAGGGACAGCGCGCTTGACGAGGATTTTGCGCCCCCGAGTCGCTTGAGGCAGCGGCAGGCTTTTCCGCTTTGCCCGTGCTGGGAGGGAGACGCGTGTGATTCGCTGCGTGGCTGATTTCAACAGCTCCTATCAGCCGCCACGCACAGAGGAGAAAGCGGGGGGAAAGTACCGGCGGCGGCCAACAAAGTGCTTTTGGCAATAGGCGCTACCGCTCGGCTGATCCGTGCGCTCCAGCCAGCCAGCCTGCACAGCCCCCTCCTCCTCCTCCTCCTCCTCCTCATGTACATTATTACAACAAGGGAGACCCAATCAAGCACGTATCTCATCGATTCACGCGCGCTCTCGCACAGCAGCACATACACACGCGCGCATACACGCGCACGCACGCGTCCATACTGACTGTGACTGACTTGCTCTCAGCGGATTTTTCCACCGCGCTCTATCCTCGGACAAAATAACGCAGCCGCCGCGCCAGGCACCAGGGAGGGCAGCGTGGGCGACCAGTCCCCGTCCGTCACCTCCTCCTCCTCTTCCTCGTCTTCTTCCTCCTCCTCCTCTCCTCTCCTCTTCTCATCCGTTTTTCTGGCCCCGAAAAATAGCCAACTGAAAACTGCATGCCGTGCGCTGTTCTCCAGGACTTCCCAGAGGCGAATGGATTTGTAGGAGAGATGCTTCCAGGCACCGGGCTCCGCCGCTGGCTGTGAACTGTGCGTGATTACCGGAGGCGGAGAGGGAGAACACAGCGGAAGCCTCATGGATAACGTGCAGGGGAGAATCAGCCCGTGAAGTAAGTAGCTGCGTTCACATCTAAACCACATAGCCGTGTGTGATACAGTCTCTATTATAGCATATTATTATAATTATTATAATTATTATGACTATTATTATTATTATTATTATTATTATTATTATTATTATTATTATTATTATTATTATTATTATTATTATTATTATTATTATTTGTCACCATGTGTCCTGCCAACCAGTTGTAATAAAATTGACATGAGGCAACATTTCTAAACGACTTGGCATGGGGGGGGGACGCACAACAAAAACCTTGTGATTAGGCTACTGCGCATTTGCGATATAGTGTGCGCCATGGAGAGACAGACACGGGGCTGGCAGGGGATGACAGAAAGAGAGTGAAGGGAAAGAGAGAGACAGACAGACAGAGCAGAGAGAGAGAGAGAGAGAGAGAGAGAGAGGGAGCTGATACGTGACGCCTATGAGCGGCGGTAGAGCAGGCGCAGCAGGGCTTCAGTGTGGCAGCCAGGCAGGCAGGCAGCTGATGTTTTGCCCTCTTCTTGTTTGCGGACTTTTGACTGACGCGATCATTTGGCTTCCCCCTTCAAGCGTGCCTGTTGCAGCCTCCGAGTGGAGAGGATCACACGGAGGCACGACGCCCGCTCTCTTTTTGTGTGTTTTCGCCGACCACCGAGCCCCCCCTGCCCGCTCCCACCACCAAGGCAACCCGAGTCGGAGCGAGTGAGAGAACCGACCGACCGACCGACCGACGCGACCGACCGAGAGATCAAGCAACAACAACCGGGGAAGAGAGGAGGAGGAGGAGGGTGGGAGCCTTTTATATCTTCGCATCTATTGAACCTTCACCATCTGAGCTGAGAAAACGCACCGCACACACCCTCCCCGCTCTATGTGGGACCCCTGAAAGCGCTTTACCCCGGGGGGAAAGCTGTGTTATCAAAGCTCCGTGCAGGAGGGATCCCCCAGGCAGCCTCTCCTCGCTCGGATCAGCGGGGCCTGAGAAGAAGCTCCCTGCCGGGCGCCCGAAGCCAACATGCCGCGGAGGAAGCAGCAAGCGCCCCGGCGCGCCTCAGGTACCATGTCATTTACCTCCTCCCTGTGTATGTGTATGTTTGTATAACGTGTGTTTGCGCGCCCCTAGACACCCTATTGCCTACTGCGATAATTCCCTTATAGCTACTGTAGTAACATACTGTAACCACAGCCTTATTGTAGGCTAGTCTACTGTCACAAGGAGAGGCAAAAAAAGAAGCTATTTTGAATGGTAGGTATGGCCACAATGTAGCACTCGGTATACAAGTTTAACCCCCCCCCCACCACACACACACACACACACACCCACCCACACACTCTCTCTCTCTCTCTCTCTCTCTCTCTCTCTCTCTCTCTCTCTCTCTCTCTCTCTCTCTTTCTCTCTCTCTCTCTCTCATACACACACACACACACACACACACACACCCTTCCTTCTCACAATCACTTTGAAGAACGTATTGACATGCATACCCCTACTATTACTATTGCTATTACTATTACTAACACTTATTATTACTACTATACTACTATATTACTATACTATATTATAATTACTAATATTAGCAGCATTGTTATTATTCCTATTATTATGATAGCTCATCTACAGTATCAGCCATTAGGCTCCTCCTCGGTGTGGCTTTTTTTCTTCTTAAAACAGCTTATGAGGTAGCCTATTTTTGTTTAATAATTGTATATTATTACTATTTTTTATCTAAAAAATATATTTATTCAGCTCTCATTTACCCGGCTTTTTGTTTAGTTTTTTAAACACGACTCTTAAAAATGACACGTCAGAAAGACCTAGAAGTGACACATTGTGCTTTTGGGGCCTCAATTTATTTACCCCCCCCTTCCCTCAAACAACTTTATTTCTCAGGAAAAAGATGGGTGGGTGGTCGTCTCATTGCCTGCCCAAAAGGGTGCCAGGTTGGAAACCTGCCTATTATGTGCTGCCCTTGTGCTCTTGAGCCTGGCGGCGAAGAGTGTCAGCTAAATAGCCTATAGCTAAAAAAAAAAAAAAAAAATCGTCCATGTAAATATGGAGAGCCCTCACTCATACTCATCATCCTCCCCCTCTCACACAACCTGCACTTTGATATGTCTCTACCATCACCTCCTCTTCCTCCCTTCAGCTCCTCTTCCTCCCTCCACCTCCTCTTCCTCTGTAGATATTGACTGTGTGAATGAAGGATCTATAGAAAAGGGCTCGCCAAGCCGCCATGTCAGCTGACTGTCACGGATGTCTTTGATGCTCTCTGCTTTCATTTCACTCTCAACACATCTGATTACACAGGCTGCCAACCTTCCCCTTTTAGCCACTTTTAGCCACATACGATCCGTTTCTTTCTTTCTTTCTTTCTTTCTTTCTTTCTTTCTTTCTTTCTGCAACTGTCTGAGATAGCCTACTTATTTCTACTGACCTTATTGTTCTTAATGGTATTTTGAATCTCCTATGGCATGACCATTATGCCAATAATATCTTGTATAGGGACTTACATGTGTCTACATGCAGTACGTACTTTAGGAGCCATATTGTCCTTAATGTTGTTGTTGTTGTTGTTGTTGTTGTTTTTAATCCCCTATGGTATCACATTTCTATAATATTCTCTATATGAATTCAGAATGTGTTACTGTGCTACGCAATATTGAGTTCATAGTAACCTTATTGTCGCTATTTTATCGTGTTTTCTCTCTCCCATGGCAACGCTATAATATACTGTATTCCTAATTCCTATAGGGACGTACAGTATGTCTGTGGTGCTAAATAGTCAGTTTATTATCGTATTTTATGGCATTTCTTTCCTGTCTCTATTTCTTCTCTATTCCATAGAGACGTGTAGTTTTAATACAGTAACCTCTCCTGCAGTTTATCAGAGGTTTACCATCGTTGTTTTCTTTCTTTCTTTCGCCTCCTTTTTGCTGGAGTTTCTGGGAAAGACTTTGCATCTGTCTAAAGATTATCTGAGCGCCCGGGGAGGGAGGGAGGGAGGGAGGGAGGGGGCCTGCTGGAAGAGCTTTAATGGACAATTGCCATCTTTGATTTGACGTGTGATTGATCACCTGTCATCCGGGCCGGGCCTTTGATCTGCTCATTCCCGATAAGCGTCAATAAATCACCCCCCCCCCCCCCCCAAACACACACTCCCCTCCCCTCCCCTCTGTAAGGAAGCCGGGGGCCTGCTGAAGTCACGTCTGGCCTCGCAAACTTTCTAGCCATTAACAACATCTTTTAATCGCTTCTTTTGTTTCTAGTTTTTTTTTCTCCACGCACTTTCTGGGTTACATTTACTTGAATTTTGCCTCCATCTCACAGCTTTTATTCAGCGTCCATTCCACTTTACATAATAACGTTACATTCCTTCCTGTAGAGGTAGATGAAGGGTTCCGGTGATCTCGTCCGTCCGTCCGATCGATCGATCGCGCTTTTAGATCGCTTAATCCGGCTTCATAATTAAAGCTCAATAAGCGGTGTTTGAATGGCGGTAATCTAATGATTTCCGAGCTTTTCGGCAGCGGCGGCGGCGGCGTCTGTTTTGGTGCAAACGTGGCCTCGAAGCGCTCGTTTTTCCATTAGCGCGCCAACATCGTGAATTATGAATGAGTTCATGCTTGACCTTTGACCTTTGAAGTCACTTTACCTCGGCGCGCTGTTGTTCGCAACGTTGTTTAACCGCCGGGGATGTCGTCTCCAAAATTGCCTACAACCTACGAGTGCACACACACACACACACACACACACACACGCACACACACACACACACATATAATGATGCATGTTCAGTGGCGCGTGCACCCGACATGCTGCAATAAATTTACAGTACATAATAAACAAGCATCCAATACTTTTTCTCACAGACGTGCGCGCGCACACACACGACCGCACACGCACATGCACGCATACACACACACGACCACGCACGCACATGCACGCATACACACACACACGGACAGAGACGCATGCACCCACACACACACACACACGGTGGTATGAAAAATGTAACTATTAGTCTAATCGTGAGGCGGAAGACTGGTTTGCTCCATCAGAAGGGCCCGTCAGAGAGACTTTGTTTCATATTTGATTTAATTGTCTGCCCTCTGACAGCCACATTCATCAATGGCCCTAATGGTCAATCTGAGCCTGGCACAGAGAGAGAGAGAGAGAGAGAGAGAGAGACACACACAGGAAGACAGAGAGAGAGAGAGAGAATGAGACAGGGAGACACAGAGAGAGAGACAGAGAGAGAGACAGCATGAGAGACAGACAGACAGGGAGAGAGAGAGAGAGAGAGAGAGAGAGAGAGAGAGAGAGAGAGAAAGCAATGCATGCTCAAGCCCAGTGCCTTACATGATCAAAATGTTTTAGCCCTAATGGAAACGATGGGTGGGGGGCAGGGGGTGGGTGGAGGCAGGGGGTGGGTGGAGGCAGGGGGTGGGTGGAGGCAGGGGGTGGGTGGATGGATGGATGGATGGATGAGATGATGGATGGTTGGGTGGGTGCATAGAGGGATGACTATTCAACTGGAATGAGCGAGTGAGTGTGCTCAAGAGAGAGAGAGAGAGAGAGAATTAACCGTTTATCCCTTTGATGAGCGGATGAGAACAAACACGACGATTGGCTACTTCCTGTATTTTTTTCTCTTGTTTTTTCCCCCAACGTTAGTTCCTCCCTCCCTCCCTCCCTCTCTCCCTCCCTCCCTCCCTCCCTCCCTCCCTCACAGCTGCAAGTTATAAGGTTGAGGAGAGCTGCATGGCACACAAAGAGTGATGACAAATTGATTGCGCCGTAGTGATGGAGAGAGCTATGGGAAGATGGCAGATGATAGGCCTTGATTAGGAACTTGGGGGATGGGGGGCACTCCTCTGCCCCCCCCCCCCCCCCCCCATTCCTCTAGAACCTTTTTTTTCAAGCCAAAATCACCCCCCTCTTTCTTTCTTTCTTTCTTTCTTTCTCTTCCTCTTCTGCCTGTCTCTCCCCAGCTCTCTTCCCTCTTTCATCCCCCTGATTTGCTCTCTTTCTCTCTGCTGCAGCCGGCTAACGGAGGATTCTTCAAAGTAGTTTTATTTTGTTATTTCGGTCAGGGCCAGTGCTTTCAATCCGTAATGATGAGTGAGAGAGCATTGCTGATTGGTGGAAAAATAAAAGAAAGTGCCCAATCAGAAGAAAGGGTCCCGTGAGGGTTCTGTAGATTTGACGCGTTCTCCAAGCAGCTGTTTATAGGTTCTAAGGTTCTAGGTTCAGGGTTCTTTACAGCGAAGATCCCCCCACAGCGTGCAGGGGCTACGTGGAAAGATTGTTCTTAGGTGTTAACTGTAACACTGCTCTGTGAGGTCACGTTCACGCATGTCAAAAGTGCACACAAACTAACTAGCTAGCAAACATGCTAAGTAGCTCCAACGTCTCCAATTTGCTCCATTTGATTCAGGTTTAGGGGAGCCCAGTGACAAAAGGAAAAAAGAGGCAGAGCCCACACACTGGCAGTTCAGTGACACATATATTTTGTATGGATTTACTTGTATGTCTGCATAAAAAAAAAGTAAAAGTTGATGAGTTTAATAGAACACATTTAGGAGAATCATCACGACACATAAGACAAACAAGGCTAGGTCGGAACCTAGCATATGGCCAGCACGATCAAGCGTTCACGAGCATCGGCACGCAAATTGGACTGGGACAAAGCCAGATATAGGGCCCGCTTGCGCTGGCCAAAAAGGTTGGGAACCATAGCTTTACACAGCACCGAAAAGGGTTCCAAAATGGCACAAGACTATAGCGAAGCCTCTTCGTTTAACAGAATTGTTTTTGTTAAGCGTGCATCTACCGTACCTATGTCTATTGGTCTACGATCATCATCTCTTCTTCTCTCTTCTTCTCCACCCCCACCGCACACTTCCCACCACGGTGATGGGGCGGCAGGGCGCGCTCAGCCGTCTAAAAAGAGGAGTTGTTTTGCCAGCTTCATTAGCGCTCTGCTAATTAGCCGTGCGTCTGATGGATCTCTGACAGGCCTCGTGATTGGAGATGACAAGCTCCGCACGCCGTCACGCTCGCCAATTAGGATCCGCGGCATCGCTGGATGTAATCAACTTGATCTTACACACGTCCTCGTTTGCCCCGTACATTCTTAAGCACGCCACCGGAGGAACCAGACGTTTGTTTTCAGGTAGCGACAAAGTGTGTGTGTGTGTGTGTGTGTGCATTCTAAAAATGTGGGTCTGTGCACACCATGCAGGCGTGTGCATGCGTATGTACACAGTACTCACACTCTTCCACGTGTGTGCGCACACACACACACACACACACACACACACAGACACACACACACACACACACACACACACACAGACACACACACAGACACACACACACACACACACACACACACACACACACACACACACACACACACACACACACACACACACACACACACATTTGTGAGCTGGGGGTATTTATTTTTTCAGCCCTCTGCTACAGTGAGGAAAGGAGCGTGCGCGGGCGAGCGCGCGGCGTTTCGGTGTCTGTGGGCTTCAAAGCCGGGCTAGACCAAACAGATCATTGTTACGGGGGAGGAAGCGGGAACATCAAACACGCGCTGTGTATTTTTTCACCTGTATTATTATTTTTGATTTTTTTTTTTTTTTTTGCCGGTCCAAATTCTGCACTGCGTTGATGTCCGTAGCAAAATGACAATCTATTGTTTCGAATCAGTACGGGGTTACGCCTCTCTTAAGATACAGGAAGTTGTGCGGTTGCATGGCGTTAACACTATACCTGGCGTGTGTGTGTGTGTGTGTGCGTGTGTGTGTGTGTGTGTGTGTGCGTGTGTGTGTGTGTGTGTGTGCATGTGTGCGTGCGTGCGTGCGTGTGTGTGTGTGTGTGTGTGTGTGTGTGTGCGTGCGTGCGTGCAACCAGAATGTAATTTAAAAAGTTAGCATTTTACGTGTTTGCGCAAACCAGGGCATCCCATCTCTACTCCCTTATAGTCAGTGGCCTATTTCAGTTGGAGCGTTTGGCGTGTTCGTTCACTGCACATCATTTGAACGTAGAAAGTTGTGTTATTTGTACACCAATGGAAAAGAACAGACTGCTAGAAACGTGACATGCAATGTCTTTTAGTTCAGCCATTCCCAACATGCGGGCCGGGGGTGGGCAGCAAAGTCATTGCAAACGGGCCGCCAAACCATTTGCAAAACATTGTGGGTGGGGGTTGTTGAATGATACCATTATTTAATTTGTAATCAATTATTTGTTCATTAGCCTATTGTAGACAGCCCCTCACCTTTAGTTTCTGATTTCTGCGTGGTGCTGAAGGACAGCTCCTTTTATCGTCAACGCGTTATTTGGCCTCCGTACTGTTTACGGTCGGATGTGGCCCGCGAACACTGTTGAGATTTTGAAGTGGCGCAAAAGGTTGGACACAGAACCGGACACATCCGTGGAATGCAGAGAGACACAATGGCGACGTGTTTCTTCTGCATAGGACCAGGCCGCTGTGTGTGTTGAAGGTGTATGGTCGTCTGATGGGCCCTCTGCTGCAGGATGGATGACGTTGACACTGGCCATTATTAGCTACTCAATGACACTTTCTCACAGTGGGAGGATTTTTCACCCACGTTGATTTTTCAGAAACACCTATCATCAGCACGCTGTCCACAGAGGCTAAGCATGATTTATGTAAATATTAACATGCAGACAGATCTGCTTCTGTCCAACACCAGATAGATGGAGCCGAGCAGCAAAAGCAGCTGATTTCTGTGATTTCTCTGCCTCTCTCTCTCTCTCTCTGTGTGTGTGTGTGTGTGTGTGTGTGTGTGTGTGTGTGTGTGTGTGTGTGTGTGTGTGTGTGTGTGTGTGTGTGTGTGTGTGTGTGTCTGTGCGAGTGTGTGTGTGTGTGTGTGTGTGTGTGTGTGTGTGTCTGCGCGAGTGTGTGTGTGTGTGTGTGTGTGTGTGTGTGTGTGTGTGTGATTGATTGTAGATGAGAGCGAGAGATTAATCATGCTTGATGTGTGTTAACGTTGCACTCGCGGTGGATCTAAGTCGAGATGCAGTGGCCCATTTAAATATACTCGCTCACACACACACACACACACACACACACACACACACACACACACACACACACCCATGCACATACACACATAGAATCACACACAGGCGTCAGCGGGTACACACACGACACGACACAGTCACAATGCAGATACACATTTACATGGTATTATTTTTTGCCTCCTTGGATGTGAATGGCTCACATTTCAATAGTGAATCTGAATTCACTGAAATACGGCATTGTATTCCATATCATGTAACATCGGGCGTGCACAAATCAAAATTGTGTCGTGGTTTACTGCCGCCTTATCGGAGAGAGCGTATCCCCATCCACTCGATGCCAGTGCAATGTAATGAAACATGCCCTTATAATTAAGCTAATTAACCTTATTAAAAGCAGGTCTTGATCATTCTATTAATAATTAAGAGAGCAAAAAATGGTTCCATAAACATCACCTTCCACACACGCCTTCGCCTCCACCTATTGTTAATTATAATGTAATTACTCAGAAGAAGAAGAAGAAAAAATATGACGTATGTCGTCCCAGACTGCTTTTGCAAGAAATGTTATGTTACTGCTGTTTAAAATGATATATCATCAGTAAGTAGCCTACACACCACATATTTTGATTGATGCATGTTGTAAACACTTTATTTCTGTATTTTTTTTTCCATTAGGAATTTGGGATAAGCCACTGCATACTGTACATCCTGTCTCGTATCTGTTTCCTAGTGTCTTATGATTTTTGCCTTTTGTCGTCTAGTGTCCCCATCTCCTCTCTAAAGCTCATAGTCTCTATGTCAGCCAGAATCGACTTGCTGACTTCAATCTTTCATTCAAAGTAGAAATCGTACTCCCTTGAACTAAAGGGCCTCTACTCAAAATTCCAATAAAGTAAAAAGTTTTTGTTTTTCAGCGCCGCAAAGTGTCATCTCCAATCCATTAACCTCTAAAGGGGTCGCTGGTACGTTCATACTCACTCTGATTGCTTCCTACATGGCTCAAAGTCAAAAATATTAATCTCTTTTTATGCACTGATCACTGAACGGATCTTTCTCAAAGCCAGCTCACTCGTGTGCAGACATCAGATTGAGGAAGCGGAATAGAAATCATCTATTTTCTTCTTCTTTGAAATGAAGTGGAATCAAAGTGTTGGGTTCCCCCTACTTTCCCCGTCTTGTACTGACCCACTTTGATGCCTTAATTAGTTTGTCTAACATTGCATAGTGTCATATACAGAATGGACATTCCATTGTCCAATCATTTTCGTGGAGGTAGTGCTGCTCTGAAGGCAGAAATAATCTGATTGGCTCAGCTAAAGCTCTGGAGCCAAATAAAATGTTCTGACCAAGTAAAGTAGTTCAATGAAAAAGATTAGAGTGCAGGAAGGTAATATTCCGAAGCCTACTACTAACAAAAAAGAAGAAGAAATTTAGCCATACTCAGTTCTCTACGTTAGCTAGTTAGCCTTGATCTCCCAAGTTCAAACTAGCCATACATCGCTTACGGTATATCTAGGTAAGGTTAGCTAGCTGCTGACCTTCGTTATGAGTAAATGAAAATGTTATTGTTTTTGTAATGTATTTATTCATATTTTGAGTTCCTTCTTCGCCGTCAAGTTTGCAGCTACTCCAGTCTGCCCCCTATAGCTTGTCCGTGTCCCCAAATTCAAGTCTTCCCACGTTTCCAGTCCCTGCATGCATTTGTCCTAGATCTAGTCCTTTGCTTTGCCCAGCTGCAACACAACTCAGCCTATTCCTACATTTCTGTGACCCAAACTCCTTTGACCTCTTGACCTATACAGTATTTAAGTGTAGCCTAAACACAAGCCCCCGTTCAAACACCATCTCCCGCAGCTCTCAGCACCCAGAGTAGGGCTAACTGCTGCTCGTCTATCCTACCAGCTAATTAATTGCAATTAATGACATTCAACCTTGCATCTCAGGTGTAAACGGATCCCCCTAGCCCGACATGCTGCGTGCCGGTCCCCTCGGCCCCCGGTCCCTATCCTGACATTCCTTTGTGCACGTCTCTCCCAGGCAGCCCACTGACATTGTGATTAGTTATGGGCCTCCTCTGCTTCTCTCAGCACTGCTGCTGCCTCACCAGGCTCAGCCACAATGAAGCACCGCACAGAGAGAGAGAGAGAGAGAGAGAGAGAGAGAGAGGAGAGAGAGAGAGAGAGAGAGAGAGAGAGAGAGGGAGAGAGAGATATAAAGTGAGAGAACAGTTGAATAGTTGAATATTCTATCATATGAAAAGACAGAAAGGGAATGAGATTGTAAAAAATATTATGTGCATGGGCGAGAGAAAGTGGGAGCGAATGAAAAAGCAAGCAAGTAGACAAATGACAGGCAGAGAGAGCGAGAGAGGAGGGAGGGAGGGAGGGAGGGAGGGAGAAGAAGGGAGGATAGTGCCCCCCCCCCCCCTCCCCTTCCTTCCTTGAGGATAAGCTGATGGTTTATAAACAGCAGAATCTTCCGTCATGGCTCCCATTAGGTTGACAGCTGTCAATTAGAGCGCCCTCTCTTGGTCTGGCACGCTGCACTTTATTGCAGGCAGTTGATGCTGTCATTTTGCTCCCAGTTTCGCCTCCAGCGTTATCACGAGCGCTCAAACAGTCAATAGCTGATGCATCAGCACTTATTTCTTAAATTGGCTCACAAGGCTGCATCCGTCCCTCATTCCTCTCTCTCTCTCTCCCCTCCCAACTCTTCACTCTCTCCTCCTCTTCCCCCTCTCTCTCCTCCTCTTCCCTCTCTCTCCTCCTCTTCCCTCTCTCCTCCTCTTCCCCCTCTCTCTCCTCCTCTTCCCTCTCTCCTCCTCTTCCCTCTCTCTCCTCTTCCCTCTCTCTCTCCTCCTCTTCCCTCTCTCTCTCCTCCTCTTCCCTCTCTCCTCTTCCCTCTCTCTCTCCTCCTCTTCCCTCTCTCTCTCCTCCTCTTCCCCCTCTCTCTCCTCCTCTTCCCTCTCTCCCCTCCTCTTCCCTCTCTCCTCTTCCCTCCCTCTCTCCTCCTCTTCCCTCTCTTTCCCCTTCCCTCTCTCCACTCCTCTTCCCCTATCTCTCCTCCTCTTCCCTCTCTCTCTCCTCCTCTTCCCTCTCTCTCTCCTCCTCTTCCCTCTCTAGCCCCTCCTCTTCCCTCTCTCTCCTCTTCCTTCTCAAATGTTGTTGTGTGTGGAGAGAGTGATGTTTTGTGCCTACAAAGGGGTGAGATAGAGTGCAAGAAGAGCACAGGACAGAGAGGAATATGCTACACAATACCAAGCATTTCTTTTTTTACTTTACAGCCGCCGCCCCCCCCTCCCCAATTCCTAATACCTATATATGGCAAACGTATAGGCAACTACATATAGGGCCATTTAGCACATTCCATTTTATTTTTCCCCAAATTATGTTTTTTCCATTTTATTTTATTTTATTTTATTTTATTTTTAATTTTTCAATGACTTGGCTCTCTCAGGCAGCCGCTTCGACATGTTTCTCAAAGTGAAAATGTGTGATGTAATGTAAGGGTCTCACACAAGATCGGAATTATTTATCTAGGCATATTTTATAATTATCAAATAGGTTACTACAATAATTAATAATTTTTTTTCTTTATTTTTTTTTATTATTACAATTTCAGCCAAAATGGAAAATGCTGCAATATTCCATGTTTTACAGTTGATTCTATTTTATTACCAAATTCTGTGAATCCGTCCGCGCTTTCTGCATTGTGGAAATCTATGCCCCAATAAATGAAGAGCACATTTACTGACCTCATTTATTGAAGTGTCAACTCTATCATTCCCTTCTATAGAATAGAATACAATAGAATCAAGAAGGTAGATTATGAATGCAGTAGTATTTGTACTTCAAACATACCTGGAAAAAACACATCACCTACAGGGTCATTGCCTGGCACCTAGGCTACCTAATCCAGTGTTGTGATTGGAGGAGCCTCACAGACACCAGCCTCACGCTGTGAGGTCTGATTGGCTGGCTGGGCCCACACTGAGGCACCCTGGGAAAATGGCTGCTCTCCTTTGCACAGCTTTGAGGAAACAGGAAATGGAGTGAGTAGATGGATCTCTGTACTGCACACACACACACACACACACACACACACACACACACACACACACACACACACACACACACACACACACGCATCCTGTGCTGACACAAGGCAGATATATGTGTACGGCTGCACTGCTATAGTATATAAGCCAGCCGGTGGCAGCATGAAATAGGTTTCTGGGGTGTTCTGTGTGTTCTGGCCACAGGCTCGAGAGAATACCTCCTAAAAACAACAAACAGGTTATGCATGAAGACACAGATCTACATTAGATACAACATCGAAAACTAGTTCTGTGGCTGTTAGTCAGAAGGGATTCATTTTGGTGCCACGGAGAAACTTTCTTAGGAACTTTCAGTGCTTTGTCAAAAAGATGTACCGTTGTTTGTGTTCATGGTTAAAAGTCCTCCAGTGTTTTTCTTCTTCCTTTCAGTTTAGATGTTTGAGCTTCTGCTGAAAGTCCAAAGTTTCTCTGTACTGGTAGTTGCTGGTAGGCGCAGGGTGCCTACCAGCATGATTTGTGACATCACCAATGGTTTGGAAGCCATGCCGTCCCTGTCCAATATCCAACTGACAGCAGTGTGATGTGCAAACCTGAAGCCTCCAGTGCACTAGAGCAGGGCTACCCGGCCCGTCGGACTCGGAACCCGAGTCGGGCCGGGTTCGGACAGAAACATTGAAGTCGCGTTCGGGCTCGGGCCGGGCTCGATCACGTAATCAGTCACTTGTTTTTGCCTTCAAATCTATCATCAGCTCCTGAGCTAATTTACTACGTTAATGAAAGCACCTGAAGGCATCGAATGAAACACGCC